>NW_006297224.1:4092325-4099353 GCF_000327345.1 Myotis davidii
ATGTTGGTTTCCTCTGTCACTGAAGCAAGCAAGCCTCCTGTTCGCTTCAAGCTGCCTGGCTGTCGGCCGCCATCTTGGTTGGCAGTTAATTTGCATATCGCCCTGATTAGCCAATGGGAAGGGAAGTGGAGGCACAGCTAATTACCATGTTTCTCTATTATTAGATAGGACTAGAGGCCCGATGCATGAAATTTGTGCATTGGCAGGGTCCCTATGCCTGGCCGGCAATCAGGGCCAATCTGTGAGGTGACCAGCACAGTGATCAGGGTCCCCGCTGGCACCAACCTTGGCTGGCCTGGGGCCTGTGTGCTGGGGGCAGCTCCTGTGTTAAGCGTCTGCCCCCTGGTGGTCAGTGTGCATCATAGTGACTGGTCGTTCCACCAGTTGTTCCACTGGTCATTACCCCTTTCAGTCAGTTTGCCTATTAGGCTTTTATTATATAGGATATATATGAAAGGCTAATATGCTAAGTGTCCCTCCTACTGTCCAACTGGTCACTATGATGTACACTGACCACCAGGGGCAGATGCTCAATGTTGGAGCTGCCAAGCTGCAGTGACTTGGCAACGACTGTTCTTGGGTGATACACCCTGAAACCAGAGAGGAGGGAGCCCGAATTCTCGAGGGGCTGCACAATTCCACCTTTGGCCGTGGGTTATGTTGTTGCTGGGCACTGATGACCCCAAATCTGGTTTACTGCACCTGTGCATTTGTGTTCCACACCCTGTATGACAGCTACTTTGCAGAGTACCCTCTTGCACTCCAGGACCCCTTGGGGGACGTAGGAGAGACGTTTTGGCCTGATCCCCGCAGGCCAGGCCAAGGTACCCCATCTGCTGGAAAGACCCCGCTCACTCCACAGATGCTGGGGAGGGACCGTGGGAGGTTGGCTCCAGGGTGTGTCTGGCCCGTCTCGCCCAGTCCCATCCTGCCAGCCACCTTCTAATTAATTTCCTTTCAATGTACACAAATGCGTGCACAAGGTCACTAGTATAGATATAATGTTTAGAGCTTTACAAAGTTTAATGATCTGTAATTTGCACTAAGTAATCTATTTTCTGTAGTCAACTAAAAGTGAAAAAAAGCAATGAACTTACAATAAGCTAATTAAGCAGAATATTTATAGCTACAAGATTTATCAGATAGTAAGATTTATATGAAAAACAAAATGAGAGTTTTCAAATGATTACATTCATTGATGCCACATAAACAGTTTAAGGATAAGACATAATAATTTGAATCAAGTAACAAAAACTAGTCCTCAGCTTAGCATAATTTATGAAACTTGCCGGTTTTTTAAAAATATATTTACCACTTATTAATTTCAGAGAGAAGATAAACTTCCCTGAAGCTTTGCTGGGGAGGGTGGTAATATACTAGGCAGTTAGACAAACAGGAGCAGAGTAGAAACAACAGGCCAGGTACAGAAGGTCATCAGGGTGGAAAGTCCTGGGTGCCTAGCAACAGGCAAAACTGGGCTGGGACCTCCCCCACCTCACTCCCACCCCCACTTGACCTTTCCTCCCCTAGCACATCCCTGGTCTTGTGGCTTAGATCCCCTGACCTTTCATATCACTGGACATTCAGTTCAGATCCTCCCCTGACCTTTCATATCACTGGTCATGTGGTTCAGATCCTCCCCTGATCTTTCCTCCCCGGGCACGTCACTAGTCATGTAGTAGACTCCTTAGAAGAACAGGGGAGAGAATAGCCTCATAGGACTTCCATACAAGCCCTTACACAACCACTGCCTTAAGCATTAGGCCCTAAGGACAATTAGGTTCTGGCCCACATCAAACAACCTTAGAAACAAAGCCTCCAGCCTGGTGACCACAGAGACAGAGAGTTGGTCCAACTAGAGATAAAATCTAGGCCTCAGCTGTGTTTCAGCTCTAGGCCCAGAAAAGCAGCAAGGCCAGGCAGGGCTAAGCATAGACTAATGACCTCCTGCCCTGACACCACCCATCAGTGGAGAACAGGGCCTGAGGGGAACACCTGGAAAGCTGATGAATATTCTATTGAGATCCTCCCCTGAAGCCTCCAGAAAAAAGCCCTTCAGAGGAAGGACCCAACATGACTCCCCCTCTCTGGAGCACACCCATGCCTTTCCCCCTCTTCTTTCCCAGTGTTTCTCTCTCTCTCTCTCTCTCTCTCTCTCTCTCTCTCCCATGCCGCCTTTCCTCCCTTTTTTTCCTCAAGAAATGTCTACCTTTGCTTTCTTTCTTCTAAACTCAAAGTGGCCTTCTTTTGCCTCTGTCACAACTCACTTCTTCTACCTCTTTAAATTTCTAAATAAACTTTTGTTTGTATTTGAGTCTTGGCTCTAAATTCTTTTTTAGAGGTCTAACATCTGGTACTGTTTAATGTTAACAGGTAGTAATATCTTATAGTAGAAATTCACAGTCCTGCTCATTTAAGATCCTCTTTCATTAGGAATGGAAGCAGTTAATCCATTTGTAAATGCTTCCTTTGTTAACGTTATGGTGAATGGAACCCATCCCAAAGATGGCTGGCCTTTCTCATGCTATTCCCTATATCAGTTATGTTCTTCCCCCTCATTCCTTTGCCTTCCCTCCCCTTCCCATCCCCCACCACCTGGGCTTCCTCCATCCTCCCCAGGTCTACTGTCTACCTTAAGACCCACCTCCTTTTCAGATCCTGGCAGCTACAAAGCTGTTTTCCCTCCCTGATCTCCTTTGGCTCTGAGTATCTTTAAGGCGCTTTTAACACATGGTGTGTTCACAGAACTGGAATGAGACTTGACCCCTCCCAAGGGGGAAAAAATAAGTTACTTTAAAGAATTGGTTTCTCTAACAAAATATCTAGGTCTTTCTTTTTTTTATTCTTTATTTGGTCTGACATCATTACACATCTTTAAGAATGCCAGTTACTAGAGTGGACAATACTTGACTTTAGAAGACAATACAATCACAATATACTCTTCTAAGAAGAAAACATATGCAGCTATAAGATATATTAAGTGTCTCTTCAAACATCTTAGACCAAGCATATCAAACTTGGGGCCCACAGGCTGCATGTGGCCCACAACGAATAATTTTGTGACCTAGCCAATATAACGGTATGTAAGAAACATTTTAACAAAACTTTCGTCACTTAATTTTTACAATATCCTGTTACATATAGTTATTAATAACGAACTACAATGTTCGCTAATGACTAGATCACTATAATCGTGTTGCATTCATTTCCCTTACGTGCCTTATGCACAGGCTCACCATTTCTCTCCACTAATACTAGCAGCGAATATTTCAACAGCTGATTGCCACGTCTTGTACTGACTTGTTTGGTGTGCACAACAGGAAATATTTCACTTTCAGAGAACAAGACTGTCATTGTTTTCTAAATGCTATTGTAGCGCCCTCTGGTGATATTTTTATTTAACATTTTTCCATCTCTCAGATCCTATTTTCTTTGAAAAAAGGAATGCAGGGAGAGAGTAACAACTTTTATTAACATCACTAGGCCTGGTGCACGACATTCATGCCCTCTTGCAGTCCAGAAGCCCTCGGGGGATGTCTGACTGATGGCTTAGGACCGCTCCCCATGGCAGGGAGAGGCTCCTGCCATGCCCACTGTGCTCACCAGCAATGAGCCTGGCTCAGGTCTTCTGGCTGAGAGGCGCTCCCTCTGTGGGAGCACACTGACCCCCAGGGGGCAGCTCCTGCGTTGAGCATCTGCCCCCTGGTGGTTAGTGCACATCATAGCGACCAGTCATTCTGGCATTTGGTTGATTTGCATATTAGCCCTTTATTATATAGGATAGTTGACGTTTTAAAAAGTACTTTATGTGCATTATTTTGTCTGATTTTCCAAATTTTTCACTTGGCCTCACTTCTTGAGGGCAAGGCCATTTTTTATATTCTTTGGGTCCCCTGAAGACAGCAGGCCTCCCAACAATGAGCCTATGAGGTAGGCAGGGCCAAATTCATTAATCTCAGTGAATGAATCCTGTGTTTCAGGAAAAACAGACATTTGTTATGATATTTTTCATAAGCAAGTCAGAAAAATCTTGAAGATTCATAGAATGTAATATTATCTTAATGATGGATAGTAACAGTTAGGAAATGTCCCTGTTCTTAGGAGATACTTGCTGAAGAAATTAAGGATGAATTTTATGAAATTTTAAACTTCCTTTCATATAGCTCATCAAAAGTGTGTGTGTGTGTGTGTGTGTGTGTGAGAGAGAGAGAGAGAGAGAGAGAGAGAAAGTAAATGTGACAAAAATTTTAATTGATACATTTGGTGAAGAGAGGTAGGTGTTCATTGTCCTAATTTTTCAAATTTTGAAATTTGAAACTTTTTAAAATAAAATGTTGTGTTAATAAAGATGGATGGTTTCCAATCCCAAATTCAATAAATAAATCAATTTTTAAAATAGGACAGGTAATTAGTCAACCATGGGTTAAACACCTTCATAGGTCAATTTTTCCTTATGGCTAAAGCTAAAGGGTGCCCCCCTCATCTGCTCTCTGGAGCATCACAGAGTGAGCACAATCCCTCTGATTGGTGAGGACAGCTGGCAGGTCCCCTTCTCCCCACCACCTGTCTTGTTTATTCCTAATATTTCTAAGTACACTTAAACTCAATATTCCATATGCACTGAGAAATACACCTATTCAGAATTATAGCCCAGAGAATGTAGACTATTTTTACATATTCTTTAGTCAGCCAACTTCATTGTTGACAAATATTGAGATGTATAAGATGCCTAAATATTTCCTGTCTGGAATGCCATTAATCCAGAATGTTCCTATTCTACCACTTTAAACCAAGGATAAACCATTGGTCTTCTCTGAAATTTCAAGATCTTTTGAGATGGAAATTATAAGAAAACTAGAGGCCCAGTGCACAAAATTCATGCAAAGAGTTCAGCCTTGCAGCTACTGTGGCTTGCCTCAGCCCTCGCAGCCCTGGCTTTATCCAGAAGGTCGTCCGGAAGGACTTCCGGGAAGTCTTTGGGCTGTCTGGTCTAATTAGCATATTATGCTTTTATTATTATAGATAAGGCATTTAATAATATGAAAGAAAAATTATATCCTCCTTACTTTATTGTTATTAAACAACACTTTTATCCCTTTCTCCATTTCTGCCAATAAAATTTTGTTCTAGAGGCCTGCTTATATTACAGCTAATGAACTGTGGAACCTGACCTTAAAAATGAAAGTCTTAATAATCAACTGAAAGAGTCTGAGACAGAGATAAAAGACATGTCCCTTCTTGCAGCTATAAAAAGAGACATAAAATTCTATATCATAAGCTACTTTTAAAAACCTGATTTGATAAGGTATTAAATTAAGAATGTTCCCACCCAGCCAGCATAGCTCAGTGGTTGTGTCGACCTATGAACCAGGAGGTCACAGTTCAATTCCCAGTCAGGGCATATGCCGGGGTTGTGGGTTCAATCCTCAGTAAGGGACGTGCAGGAGGGAGCCAATCAATGATTCTCTCTCATCATTGGTGTTTCCATCTCCCTCTCCCTTCCTCTCTGAAATCAATAAAAATATTTTTTTAAAAAGAATGTTCCCAAGAATATCATTTGTTCTCCTTAGCATTATGGAGACATGTGTGAATAGTTACAACTGTTACTAGAATGTCTTCTATTTATTGCAGGAAGCCACCCATTGTCTTCACTATCAGAGAAGTTCCAACAAGGATCCTGGAACGCTGGTGAACCCTGAACCTATGGCAAGGGCCAGAGTTGTGCACCGATTGTCTAGTCCAGACAATGAGGGCTCAAGTTATTTCCTGATCAAATAGTTTCAGAGTAAATCCTTCTAATATTTACTGATTTTTAAGATATTCTGTCTGTTACCGCAATTACCTGCCTAAGAGCTAGATGTGTATCCAAAATTGAATAAAAGGCTGGCGAGGCCTGGGCACCAGTGGGAGTCCTTTCTCTTGCATTGGGCTTGCCCACCTGGCCCCCAATATGAACAAATTATTATTTCTTGCCTCCTCTCTTTCATTTGCACGTGACCCCACTTCCAGATCCTGAACCCTGAACCACGCGGGCTGCCCACACTTCCTTTCAAGGGGCATGAATTTGTGCACTGGGACCCGAGGCTATAATCATAAAAGCGTAATATGCAAATTGACAATTTATTATTCAAAAGAAGTCCATTCTCTGCTAATATGTTGTTTTAATGTATCTTTATTGTTGAAAGTATTACAGATGTCTCCCTTTTTCTCCTCCTATTAACCCTCTCCACCCCTACTGCCCCCCAGGCCTTGACCACACTGTTGTTTGTGTCCATGGGTTATGCTTAGCCTATACAATAAAAGGCTAATATGCAAATAGACCGAACGACGGATCAACCACACAACCAAACAACCAGTCACTGTGATGTGCGCTGACCACCACGGGACGTGTGCAGGACATGGTGGGTGTCGGCCAGGCAGAATGGTGGAGCAGGTGAGCAGGGCACCAGTTGCTGTCATCAGAGCGAGCCTCTGGTGGTTACTGAAAATTCTTCGCTCCCGCGTACCGTGGTCCTAGCCACCGCTCACACCCACTGCCAGCACCAGCCCCGCTCGCACCCCACAGCCAGCACCGGGAGCCACCTCTTGCACCCACTGCCAGTGCCTAGAGCCAATTCCAATCACTCAACACCATCATCGGGTGCCAGCGGCAGCTGCCAGCCCTGATCACCCCTGAGGTCTTCTCCACCTCCCCTTGTTCCTGAGGGACAATAGGGGCAGCTGCCACCGCTTCCACCCGCTGACAGCACTGGCCCTGTTCACACCTGCTGCTGGTGCCAGCCCCAATCACTCTGCGCCATCAGCAGGTGTGAGTGGGGCCGGTGCCATTAGTGCATGGGAGCCACGGCAGGAGCAGGGCTGCCAGCAGACAGAGGACTGGGGCTGTGGAGGGAGGGGCCAGGCAGGGGTGCAGAGGATGGGCCGAGACCCTCCCCTGTGCCTACCACAGCCTCGCTGCCCACACTTCCTTTCAAGGGGCATGAATTTGTGCACTGGGACCCGAGGCTATAATCATAAAAGCACAGGCA
>NW_006297224.1:4099400-4102595 GCF_000327345.1 Myotis davidii
CTGAATGACCTTCTGGATGAAGCTGGGGCTGCAGCCGTGGGTTGGGGCAGCCGTGGCGGCTGCGAGGAAGGGACCAAGGCAGCCTCCAAGGCTGCAAGGGATCAAGGCAGCCGCCATGGCTGCGAAGGCCTATCTTGCACAAATTTCATGCATCGGGCCCCTAGTATGCATATAAATTCTTTGGTTAATCTCTTCTCAGTCCCTCCCCCTTCCCTCTGAGATTCATCAGTCTGTGCCATGCTTCCATGTCTCTGGACCTATTTTGTTCGTCAGTTTATTAGGTACAAGTGGAAGCATGACAGATAGGGAAAACAATTCTAGACCCAGCATAAGAATTCACCCCAGGGAGAATAATGAGGGGGACCCACGTAATCAGTCAGAGAGCTGCCCTCTGGTCCCCTTTAGGTCCTGTACCATATTGAGGACCCAGGGGTGGGTGCTGCTATCCATCTGGGTGTTCAGCTATGGCAGCGCCAGGACAGCCTTGGTAAGGAACGCCTGTGCTCTTGGGCCCAACCTCACCTCTATGGCCACTACATTATTAGCCCACGAAGCAAGCACTTGGGGTGCTGATGAGCAAAGTCCTGGGACAGGCACCTTGGTCACCTGATTGATGATCTCTTCCAGAATCAGACCTTTTGGTGAGATTCACGTGGAACGTACGTTTCCTCACCCAGTGCCTATTATTGAAAGTTCCATCCCATTATCTTTTCTAGTCTTCCTTATTACAAATCTTACAACCTCGTTCCTTTGAAGACCCTGATCACCTAACCAAATCGTTAATTACTGCCTCTTAATCAATGTAGGTCCATACTTCAGAGCGTTTCATTCCTGTCAAAGAGATGTAATACTTACCATTCTGTACCCCGACAGGATTTTCCAAGTCTACCCCTACCAACTGCCAGAATATTGTTTTTAATATGTTTTTATTGATTTTTAGAGAGCGAGGGGGAGGCATAGAGAGATAGAAATATTGATGAGAGAGAAACAGTTGCCTCCTGAACACCCCCTACTGGGGATCAAGCCCACAACCCAGGCACGTGCCGTGACCAGGAATCGAACTATAACCTCTTGGTTCATAGGTTGATGCTCACTGATTGAGCCACACCAGCCAGGCACACCTGCTAGAATATTACATAGAGCACTGTAAACCAAACTGAAATTCTCTGCCTCCTTTACAAACCGATCATAGGAAATGTCTCTGAGGGGTGGCAGTGCAGTAGGAGTGTGAGTCAATTGCTCAAGCAATTTACGGTGCCTTCAGAATCTTCGTCCACATCTATTACTTCTGCTTGATAATGCTATCCTCCTGGGCATGTCCAGCCTTATAATTCTGTTTATCCAATAATACCCAGTCATGGTGAGAAACTCCAATAGCATAATTACCTAGTATGTCATCCCCCGGCATATTTTAAAAATATGTTTATATGTTTTTATTGAGGTTGGGGGAGAGAAACACCAATGCGAGAGAGAAACATCAATCAGTTGCCTCCCATAGGCACCCTGACCAGGAACTGAACCCACAACCTGGGCATGTGCCTTGATTTGGAATTGAACCAGTGACTTTTTGGTGCATGGGACGACACTCAACCAACTGAGCCTGGCATACCCAGGCATTTTTAATCAAAACCAAGAATAAAGGGAGCATGGCCTGCTCTTAAACTTGAGCTTTTCGCCGAAACCGGTTTGGCTCAGTGGATAGAGCGTCGGCCTGCCGACTGAAGGGTCCCAGGTTCGATTCTGGTCGGGGGCATGTACCTGGGTTGTGGGCACATCCCCAGGAGGAGATGTGCAGGAGGCAGCTGATCGATGTTTCTCTCTCATCGATGTTTCTAACTCTCTATCCCTTTCCCTTCCCCTCTGTAAAAAAATCAATAAAATATATTTTTTAAAAAAAACTTGAGCTTTTCCATGATTCTAGTGTTGGAGCTTGCAACAGGCTCCATACAACATTCTGCCACAGTCGCTTAAAACCCATTCAGTACATAAAAGGTGAGTATCAGAGTAGTTCTCACAGCAATCGAGACCAGGCGGACTTCTCTTGCTCTAGGTTCTATTCAAAGCTGTTTTTTAGGTCACACTATTAACCAGTGAAAGCTGCCCAAAGCTGGTGTTGCCCACGCTGGTTTCCTACTCATTAGCTGGTCCTCACTTCTCTCTTACACACAGACCCTGATTTTATCCACGAAACACTCAATAATGAGCTCAGGGTAGGTGGTACCCTCCCTCAGCTCCAGAAGTTACACTGTGATTGGTCTAATCCCATTCCCCTTCGCTAGGGACTGATTTGGGATTGACATATGACTCCATCCTGGTGAGTGAGACATTAGGGGAGATCTGCCTGAGGAAGAGGGGGTGAGGGAGTGATTTCCCTCTTGGTTTAAAAAAAAAGCGTGGGGGAGGATAATGAGAAGACCCCTTCCTTCCTGCCTCTGGATGTTGTCATGTAAGGACATGACGGGCTGGAGCTGCAGGTGCCCTTTAGCAACCATGATGAGAAAGACAGGAGGGTGGCAGAGCAGCTGAAGGAGAGCCCTGGCATCACTGAGCTGCAGAAGTCACCATTCTTTCATCAAACTGTCCAGCCCTTTTAGAAGCAAACATCTATCCCCACAGGCTTTGAATGAATGCACTTTATACTCTTCTGTGGCAAAACCTTGTGGTCCCCACGGCTTTGCCTTCGTACTTTTCATTCCAGGAAATCAGAGTTGACTTTTTATTAACTGCCCCACCCCTGCATGCCTAGAGGGACTGAGGGCCTCTAATTTCACCTTATAACAAGTTTACCCTTCTCACAGAAAGTAGATGGGATTTACAAATCTACTTGTCATTCCTGCCTATGGTTTTTTTAAATATACTTCATGTCAGGGGCAGCTGGACTAGGAGCCGAGGACTCTTCCCGAATGGGTCCCCCGTCCTTCGTGTCCTTTGCTCATTCTCATGCTCAGCTTCCCCTCTCCATGGAGAATCTTGAAGGGCTTTCTTACTCATCTTGCATCCTCAAGACGTAGCAGTGCACACAAAGTTCCGGGGAGCACGAAGCCCAGGCAGTCCTCCCGGTTCTCACGTGCTCCCGGTGGAATTCCCGGTCCCTCGCCTCCCACATCGCCCCCTGGAAAGGCTTACCTACGCTGCCTCGGCTACAGTCACCCGAGAAAACCCTGTCCTGGCACACACGGTGGGCGGCCAGGCGTG
>NW_006297224.1:4102843-4103043 GCF_000327345.1 Myotis davidii
TAGGCCCTGCTGCGGGCCCGAGTCCGAGGATACGGGGCGGGGAAGCACAGCCTGGACCCGGGCCGCTGGGAACCGGAGCCGAACGGGGCCTCGGAGGAGCGGTTCTCGGGAAGGAAGCTGTGTTCCGCCTCCTTCCTGGGGAGGGCTCTGCGCTCTGGGCAGCTGGAGCGGAGCGGGAGACCGGGGGCGGGGGGGCAGGG
>NW_006297224.1:4103138-4103436 GCF_000327345.1 Myotis davidii
CTTCCGTTCAAGGTTATTTCGTTCATAAAGGGGATGAGAGGCCGTAGGAGCTCCACCCCCGCTACTGTTAACTGGCATCTGGTAAGATGAGATGCCTTACACGTCGATTTGCGCGAAGTCGCAGAACCGATCCAGGTCTTACTGTGACTTGCCCAGGGTCATAACTTCCGGGTGCAGAGTTGTCATTCCTGTTATAGTTCAGATGTGGAAGCAGGGCAGTTGCCTGTGATTTAGAGTGGGGCTTTGTTGTGATTAGAATTGTCATCGAAAGGAAACATCCTTTAAAAGGGGGGGGGGG
>NW_006297224.1:4103489-4110634 GCF_000327345.1 Myotis davidii
GACTTTTCCTGCCTCTCCAGATCTCAGGTGTGCAATATGACTTCGTTGTTAATATTCTGCATTGGACCTTTGAGGTTTACGGTACATTGAGGTGAAAAGGATTCCAGTGCAGAGTCTGAATTTTCTGTACCATCAGATTTAATATCTACGTTTCAACTTTAAAAGCAAAATTTCGCCCTAGCCGACTTGGCTCAGTGGATAGAGCATCAGCCTGCGGACTGGGGGGTCCTGGGTTCGATTCGGACCAAGGGCACATGCCTGGGTTGCGGGTTTGGTCCCCGGTAGGGGGCATGCAGGAGGCAACTGATTAGTGATTCTCTCTCATCATTGATATTTCCATCTCCCTTCCTCTCTGAAAACAAGCCACTCATCCTATATAATCCTCTATAATAAAGAGCTAATATGTTAATTAGACCAGATGGCAGGACGACCTTCCGGAAGACTTTCCTGACTGACCAGTGGGCCGGGGGCAGGGCCAAGAGGCAGCTGGGGCTGCTGGGAGGGCCAAGCCCCTTGCACGAATTTCGTGCATCGGGCCTCTAGTCTCTCTATATAGTTTAATTCTCCTTTCCCCTCCACTCTTTGTGTCACTGCTACTAATAAGTACTAACTTATTTTTGCAAAGCTACCCTGTGCCAAAGAGAATGAGTATTAGTGGCTTCATATTCATTCTCATTCACCCTTCACAATTACCCTGTATGTAAGTATTTTATCACCATTTGTACTCTTCTTCTCCTTCAGTATCCCAGCTAAAGGCGATGTTTTCTCAAACTCACTACCAAAGTGTTTAGTATACAGAATCCATTGTCAGACTGGGGGAATCTCCACTTTTCGAATTCTGTAGCACTTTGTGCCTCTCCCTTTAAATCACACTTTCTGTAATTATTGACTTTCCAGTCTGTCTCCTATAAACCCAGTGGCTTTCAACCTTTATTCTACCAACTTGTTTCATAACCATTATGTAAACTGATGGAAATCTTCCCTGTTACATTTGATTCTCCGGGAATGGAGGGGTGTACTCGAATCTTTAAGGCAACATTATGCTATAGAAATATAATACAATTCACATATGTAATTTTAACTTTTCTATTAGTCATATTAAAAAAGCATTAAAATTGTGTTAAAATTTAATCCAACATATTGAAAATACAATCTCAACATGTAATCAATATTTTAAAATACTTTGAAGTATTCTTACCTTTTTTTGTACTAAGTCTTCAAAATCTTACAGCTTAACTCAGTTCAGACTGGCCATTTTTCAAGTGCTCAGTAGCCCCAGGTGGCAAGTGAATACTGTATTGGATGGCACAGTTAAAAAGGATAGGAATAGCCTCGCCGGCTGGTGTTGCTCTGTGGTGGAACAACCTGGGTATGTGCCCTGATGGAGAATCGAACCTGCCACCTTTTGGTGTGCGGGACAGTGCTCCAACCAGCTGAGCCACACCAGGGTGATAGGTATGGTTTTTTAAAGTTCCCCCCTTCTGATACCCCTTACATTCCTTCCCATCCTGTGGTTTTGTACTACACCAATGTTACTCACACCAACCTGAACAAAAGAATTTCACAGGGTATGGGTTAAGCATTCAGAGTCCTTGGGCCCTATGCCAGACCTACTGAATCAGATTCTCTTAGACCTGTATTCTTTACCTACTCCTGTAGAATGTCATTAAGTATTCTATGAACAAAACTTTTCAACTGGAAGAGGGTTTTATATCTGACCAAAGGTCATCTAAGTTAAATACTTTAATGAATATTACTTATACGAAATCTAAAAAACAGGCAAAACAATTCTCCATATCACTTAGAGGTTCATGTTTCCTTTTTTTTTTCTTTTATTAATAAATATTTTTTTTATTCCAGAGAGGAAGGAAGAGGGAGAGAGAGATAGAAACATGAATGTTGACAGACAGTCATTGATCAGCTGCCTCCTGCACACCCTACCAGGGCTCAAGCCCACAACCCAGGCATGTGCCTTGATCAGGAATCGAACCCAGGACCCTTCAGTCCAAAGGCTCTATCCACTGAGCCAAATCGGCTAGGGCAGTACATGTTTCTTTGTGAATCTTTAATATGCTTCCTAAGATTCACATTCATCAGTATCTAAATTAACTAACAAGTAGTTCATTATTCGTTCAGGTGAATAAACAACTTGCTCTTTTTTTCCCCCGTTTCAGGTGATCAAGTGCAAGGCAGCGGTTGCCTGGGAGGCTGGAAAGCCTCTCTCCATCGAGGAGGTAGAGGTGGCACCCCCAAAGGCTCATGAAGTTCGAATTAAGGTAACGTTACATCTAAGGCAATGGAAAAAGAAGACTTAACAATTAGGTCTCTGGATAGACTAATACTCTTGAATTCTGCAGAGGATAAATCCCAAAGGAGAGTGTTGAGAACAAGGTATTGAAAGTCCTCCAAGCACAGAATCACAACATCCTCCTCTTATTTTATCCCTCTCTCCTCTGCAGCACTCCTCCCATCTTTTAGCTTTGATGTTGGGCTGAGCAGCCTTCCCCAGGGATCACTGCAGTTTATTTCCGTAGCCTAGGTTTAAGGTGACTTTGACAGATGTGTCCCCTTTCTGCTGATCCCATAACTTAAAATGTATGGTGACACATTAGGAACAAAAGAAAAAGAAATGGTCTTTAGTTTTGTTAGGTGAGACTTCAAATAAGATTTGGGAAGAGGCTCCTCATCAACTGGAGCAACTTCCCAGTAAAGTCATCTTAGCTTTAAATACTGACCCTTGCAGATAGGGCCCGAATTCCAGGGATGCATTCATTATCCCAGTGCTGCTTAAAGAAGCTATCCCAGGAGAGAGGCGTAGTTCACAAGGCCACCAGCTGGGTGTTTTAGCGTTCTTCTCTGTTTGGATGTAAAATTAATGGTTTAAAGTAGTGACCTTTGCCCTGGCCCGTGTGGCTCAGTTGATTGGGCATCATCCCATGCACCAGGAGGTCACCGGTTCAATTCCCAGTCAGGGCACATGCCCAGGTTTCCAGCTTGATCCCCAGTAGGGGGTGTGGCCAATATTAGGCTCTCACATTAATGTTTCTCTCTTCCTCTCCCTTCCTCTCTAAAAAATCAATAAAAATATTTTTTTAAATAAACTAGTGACTTTTAAATAAAACTAACATCCTAGAAAAATGAACTTTTTTTGCTATAAATTGGAGTAAACGTCCCCGGTCCTACCTCCAAACACACAGCACATAAATACGTACTGACTCATGCTCCCAGGGACCACACATATCAGGTCAAGAAGCACAAATAACTTTTCAAGGTCCTTTTCAACCCAGACCCAGAAATCTGAAATATTTTAATAGTTAAAGTTCAGAAACTAACCTGGTTGTGATTTTGCCACTGAAAAAGAAAATGTCCTGGCTGTATTGTTTGGGGCACACTGAGTTCAGCTGCCTTTCCTGGCATTGCCAACAAATAGCAAAGAATGTTACATTGTAAGTGGGTATGTCAGTGAGAAGCAGAGAAGTATAAATACACTCTAAGACTTTCTCTTGGTGCTTTTTTGGTGGTTTGGAAAGATAACATACTTAAAAGAGATAGGGATAAAGGGCTTATTTAAGCAAAATTTGTGTGTGTGCTAAAAGGGAGTTGGTTCCACTAAAAGCTCTTTGAGTTTTAGTGCAGACCAAGCAGACTGGCATATTTCAGAAATAATCCATAGCTTTTTAGAAATACCATTTCCCAACAGTCATGAAGAGCCCAGCAGTGACATGGCTTTGCACTCAGGTGCTCTTCCTCTTCACCTTGTTTGCTCTGTCTTACTAATATGCACTGAAAAGGAGAATAGATGTGCCATCTTCCACTGAATATAAATACTCTAGCCCTTTAATGTACTACTAAGAAAAGGCTGCCAATTCTAGTTGTTAAGATGTCATCTATTTGTAAGCATATACTGATTTAGAGAGGTTAAAGTATGAAAGAAAAGTATCTTGGAATCAATGGAATATATTAAAGTAAAGGGGCCTTTCCTTTGACCAATGCCTCACTGAGTCGCATGCACACACACTGAAATGCTCTTTATTTGAATATCCTGATAGATTATTGCCACTGCAGTGTGCCACACTGATGCCTACACCCTGAGTGGGGCTGATCCTGAAGGGAGTTTTCCAGTGATCTTGGGACACGAAGGTGCTGGAATTGTGGAAAGTGTTGGCGTAGGAGTTACTAAGCTAAAAGCAGGTAAGAGGGTATTTGAACCACTTATTTTATACCACCATAGGGAAATAACATTTCTGATCAGCTACACTTTGTTTATTTATGGACAAATTATCACCTAAGGAAGTTGTGAAGATTGATTTTATTTCTCACCCAGGAAGCATAAATACCGGGTGGGCAAAAGTAGACTGCAGTTGTTTGTATGGAAAATAATACAATAACTAATAAATAATACAAGAATCGCCAAAACCGGTTTGGCTCAGTGGATAGAGCGTCGGCCTGCAGACTGAAGGGTCCCAGGTTCGATTCCGGTCAAGGGCATGTACCTCGGTTGCGGGCACATCCCCAGTGGGAGATGTGCAGAGGACAGCTGATCAATGTTTCTCTCTCATCGATGTTTCTAACTCTCTATCTCTCTCCCTTCAACTCTGTAAAAAATCAATAAAATATATTTAAAAAAAAAAAAAAAAAAAAAGCCCTGGTTTTGCAGACTGTTGTTCATCTGAAACTGTTAAAAACATTTCCGAAGTCAGTTTCTAAGCAAGAATTTTTATATATGCATCAGTGAGTCAGTAGTTTGAGGCACATGACTCCTTGTACTCCAGTTATTAAAAGTTTCCTTTAGTCAAAATTCTGAAACTTATATTTTTTGCAGAGTCAGGCATTGTCTGAATGATGTTATGTAGGTGAAGTTCTAAGCCTTGAAGAGGTTAACTTTCAAAGATGAATGAGCTGACAGGAATAGGAATTTGCAGGGGCTGATACATTCATTAGAAATAGATACTACGCATCCAGGATAATGTCTTTGTATTTATTTTCCAGGTGATACTGTCATCCCGCTTTACATCCCTCAGTGTGGAGAATGCAAATTTTGTCTAAATCCTAAAACAAACCTTTGCCAGAAAATAAGGTTAGTATCTTTTTATTTTATTTTTAAAACAAGATTCATTTTTAAAATGATAATAATAAGTGTGTGGCAATTTATACAGACCATTCTACATGAATTATTTCAATCCATCTTTATGGCAACCTCACTGTCATCATTAGTATCCCAGTTTTCATAGATGAGAAAGTTAAGACTCAGAAATTAAGTGGTTTTCTAAGTAACATCAGCTATTAAGAGAGAAAACTGAATTTTCTGAACTCAGTCTCTTTCCATAACACTAGGCTAAGTTTGCTAACATATATAATGAGGGACATGCTTATGAAATTAAATGAAATCATTTGTATGCCATTTTATTATCCATGAAATCGAAATCAAAGTAATAAAACTTACTTCAGCACACGCCCCCCATCCCCACCCCCACCCCACGTGGCTCAGTAGTTGAACATTAACCTATGAACCCAAAGGTCACAGTTTGATTCCTGGTCAGGGCATATGCCCAGGTTGTGGGCTTGAGCCCAGTGTGGGGCATGCTGATCAATGATTCTTTCTCATCATTGATGTTTCTGTCTCTCTCTCCCTTCCTCTGAAAATATATCTTTTTTTAAAAAAACTTCATACGGTTACTGGGAAGACTACAAGAGATAACATGACCCCTTAACACAGGAAAGGTAGTTACTTTATTGTAGTAAGGTAACAGGTCTTAAAGAACTACTTCTTTAAGGCAGTTTATGATCTTTTTGTATTTGTATCCATTTTTGTTTTCTTTTTATTGAGGTAGAACAGACATAATAAAGTACTTAAAGTATACAGATCTCAAGTGTACAGCTCAATCTGTTTCTATGTATGTACACACCTAATGGTTATAACCATCACCCAGATCAAGAAAGAGAACCCTCCCAGCACCCCACAGAGGCCTCCATGTCCCTTCCAAGTCACCACCTGCCTCCTTCAACGGTAACCTCTATTCTGATTTCTTTCTCTGTAGAACTTCATATGCATTATGTGCCCTTCCGTCTGGTTTCTTTCATTCACAATGTCTGGGAGATGTATCCAGTTTGCTCAGTCATATTCCATTCCCAGTATCACTACCTTCTCTTTGGTGTTATGCAAAGTGCTGAGATCTCAGAAAACCTCTGCATATTGTTCTTGGATTCCCAAAGAAATAATCCAGAGGACTGGCTATGAAAGACATGGGTTTATTAGGACTTACACGCACACCAATGGCGCTGACACCAGTGAAGTTGAATCACTAAGTCACTTCCGGCCTACAGACAGGCCACTCCAGGGGCGGGCTGCCGGCCAGTGCTATTAGCTCACCACACCTAGACTTTCCCAACACAAGGTTTTATAGAGTCAGAAAACAGAGGAAAATAGAGCATGCAGAAAGAGGGGGATGGGCCTGGAGAGATCAAAACACTTCTTGCCTGAGGAGCTGACCAGGCTTCCAAGGTCTCACAGTCAGCTTACTAATGGCCTTCATTGTCTTCCCACATGGTGTGTGTGAGGAGGGTGTGGTGGGGGGCGGGTGGCGTTAGACCATGGAGAGGGGCCCTTGTTCCCATTTACCCCACAGGTACTTCCTAGAGCTGGAATGCTAGTCATAGGGTACACTCCCACCAGCTTTATACAGGAGATCCCTTTGTCCTTGCATTTGTTTTCTAATGCCATTGACAAAATTAGTTCATATTTTTGGAAAACAAGATTCCATCCTATCTAATAATAGACAAACATGGTAATTAACCATACCTCCGCTACGCTTCCCATTGGCTAATCAGGCGATGTGCAAATTAACTGCCAACAAAGATGGCGGCGGGCAGCTGAAGTGAACATGAGGCTTGCTTGCTCCAGTGATGGAGGAAGCCAAGGTTCATTGGCCGCCGCGGCCCAGCTCTGAGCTCCAGAAGCAACAATGTTGCAATTATAGAAGCTAATTGGGGGCATTCATCAGTACTTGTTCAAAGGCCAAGTAACAAATCTGGGGATACCTGCTTTCAGCCAGCTGGGGCCTCAGAGCTGGAGCAGGCTCTCAGCTCCAGTGATAGCTATAGAAGGTGAATAAATCCCAGAATAAAAAAAGAAAAAAAAAAAGTCA
>NW_006297224.1:4111119-4127813 GCF_000327345.1 Myotis davidii
GGACTTCCCCCGAGGGCTGCCGGGCTGCCAGAGGGATGTCTGATTGCCATCTTAGGCCCAATCCCCCGGGGAGCAGGCCTAAGCAAGCAAGTGGTCACCCCCAAGGGGTCCCAGACTGCGAAAGGGCACAGGCCAGGCTGAGGGACCCCCCAACCCCCGAGTGCACAAATTTTTGTGCACTGGGCCTCTAGTTTGTTTTATAACATAAATCCAATTACTTTGGGCAAAGCTAGAACAAAAAGAAATTGTTTTCAAAGAGAATTTCAAGCAGCCTGGAAAATTTTGTGACACCTCAAATATAATGATGGTAGTGGGCTTTCTATGGCTATCTGGTACCATGTAGAGCAAGGGTCCTCAAACTTCAGCCCATGGGCCACATGCAAATACAAATATTGTATTTGTTCCCGTTTTGTTTTTTAACTTCAAAATAGTATATGTTCAGTGTGCATAGGAATTTGTTCATAGTTTTTTTTTAAAAACTATAGTCCGGCCCTCCAACGGTCTGAGGGACAGTGAACTGGCCCCCTGTTTAAAAAGTTTGAGGACCCCTGATGTAGAGGGACAAGTCCTTCCAGAGATTACATGCATCCTACATCACTCCCTGTGTGTGCACTCCTCTGGGAAAAAGTGATTACATATTCAGGAGGGCCAAGCAAGCAAGTAGCTCTCATGAAGATATGACATTTGTAGTGGAGCTTTGTCACCTATTTGCTCTTTGTTTCTGGTCATATTTCTGTTTTTCTCTCAAAGAACTTGTGTTTACTCTTGAATCCAGAGGCAATCCATTTCTCTTCATTTGTGTATTTGTTTATTCATATATATTCCAAAGGATTTGTCTAAGAGTGTACCTCAAATTGTTACCTGGTGGGGTCTGGGCCCAGAGTGGGTCTGTAGGTCTGCCTTGAACCGGCTGGTAGCATGTGAGTTCTTGACTTCATGCAGGAAAGATTTCCTAACAGGAGTCCAGGTGATTTTGAGAGTACATTAATTAAAACTGGTGGCAGTGAAACAAAGGAAGAGTTAAAGGTAGAAGCAGCAACAGGAAAGAGATTAGGCAGAGCTGCTTTGGCTCACTGACAAATAGAAATCACAGTCAAAGAAGTGAGCCAGGGAGGGGCTGCTGTTAGCTCACTGGAAAGTCAGAGAAAAGGGGGCCTTGGAGACAGGTTCAGGGGGTGAGCCCAAGATGAGATGCCGCTGCCCGCTGCTCCCTTGGTGGCAACTCTTATAGGTCCCTTAGAGTTTAGAAAAAGAGCAGAGATGCAAGGCACAGGCATACTATAGTGAGAGGGCACTGTTGCTCCTTTGTTTTGAGGCGTTTATCTTTAGCCAATGGAAATCTAAGTGGAGGTCTCAGAGGGGGATCTTAACAGGATATTCACTAGCTTTCCAGGTGTGTCCTTCAATATGTTGATTCATCAAAATGTGTATATGGAGGGTCAGGTTCTTTTCTGGTTAGTTTCATTTTAAAACTAATTCATCGGAGAGGGACTGGGATGAGGCCACGCTTCCCCAAGACGGTCTGGAGTGTGTAAACCATTTGCTCCTAAGTGCCCTTGGTTAGGGAAGGTAAAACCTTGATTCATTAGCTAGCTGTAAATTGCTCAAATTGTTTTGCCTTGTTTAATTATTTTGTCTCAGTTTCCCATATTCTGCTTCCCTAGCTTCTTGCTACTCTGCTTTAAAATTATAGTGTTTGTTTTTATTAACAATAAAAAATATTTATTAAGCACTCTGTGCCAGCCTCAGTGCTAATGCTTTACATAACATCTCATTTGATTTTTATTTTATTTTAGCAATCTATGAGAAAGAATTGTTCTCTGCATTTTCTAGGGAGGAAACTGAAAGTCCAGTTTCACACAGGATTTGAGCCCAAGTGTGTCTGACTTTAGGGCTCATCCTCCTAAACAAGACACTATATCACCTATATGTTTAGATTATCAAAAGTAAATTTTGCTAACATATATCATATTGGTTGCCGTTGTGAGTTTGCTCTCCCACCTCCATCCCCGTTACTGTAACCAACTACACAGGCAAAAAACTAAGTGAACAGAGAAAGTAACTTGAATCCTTGAGGATTGCTACACTTTTGAAAAGGCCTGCTGAAAGATCTAAATTAGCCAGTTTGGCCATCTGTTTTCCTTAGCCAAATGGATCATTGCATGTGGTCTCTGCTTGTGTAGATGCTGGGTTTAGCTTGATGCTTTATGAAGTTACATTTGCTCACAGAGTGATATGATGGAATTTTAAAGTAATTTTATCTGATCCATAAGTTGTACCTGTTAAAAATGATTTCAATACTCTGACAGTAAGATCCAGAAGAATATTGAATGTTGGAAAAGATGTGAGGTTATAAATCTTTTACAAGTTTCCCTATTGTTGAAAGAGATAACTGATTAATACATACATTAGAAATTGGACTTTTGGTCTTAGCACACTTTTCTAACTATTTATATTAGTTGTTATTTTTAAAAGTAATTCTTTTTCTTATGGGTTTTAGGGAACCTAATTCTATCCTGCCTTTTTCCTTTTCTGTTTTCTTTAGAGTCACTCAAGGGAAAGGATTAATGCCAGATGGCACTAGCAGATTTACTTGCAAAGGAAAGAAAATTTTACATTACATGGGAACCAGTACGTTCTCTGAATACACAGTTGTGGCTGACATCTCTGTTGCTAAAATTGATCCTTTAGCACCTTTGGATAAAGTCTGCCTCCTGGGTTGTGGCATTTCCACTGGCTATGGTGCTGCTGTGAACACTGCCAAGGTAAGTGTTGGCCTGGCTTTTAGCTCCCACCTTCTAATTTGATACAACAAAACTTTGCTGAAATAATTAAATTTGTCCGATCTGTAAGAAACCTAGTGATTTTCTTGACTCTTGTGGAAGCAGTACCTCATAGACTGTCTTACTATTAGGTGGAGCCTGGCTCTACTTGTGCCGTCTTTGGCCTAGGAGGAGTTGGATTGGCGGTTATCATGGGCTGTAAGGTGGCTGGTGCATCCCGGATCATTGGTGTGGATATCAATAAAGATAAATTTGCAAGGGCCAAGGAGTTTGGAGCCTGTGAATGTATCAGCCCCCAGGACTTCAGTAAACCCATCCAGGAAGTGCTCGTTGAGATGACCGATGGGGGAGTAGACTACTCCTTTGAGTGTATTGGTAACGTGAAAGTCATGGTAAGTATGCTTGGTTGGCTTCATTCCTTCCTCATCTCCTCCCTCTCTCTCTCTCTCTCTCTCTCTCTCTCTCTCTCTCTCTCTCTCTCTCTGTAACCTTTTTTTTTCTAGTATATTTTTATTTATTTCAGAGAGGAAGGGAAAGGGAGAGATAAAAACATCAATGATGAGAGAGAATCATTGATCAGCTGCCTGCTGCACACCCCCTACTGGGCATGTGCCCCACTTCGGAATGAAACCATGACCTCCTGGTTCATAGGTCAATGCTCAACCACTGAGCCTCACCCTGCTGTGTTGTAACTGCTTTTTTAATGTAATTTTCTTAAGATTTAAAGTTTTATTTTTGTAAAGGAGAAGTCTCTTGATAAAAATTATTCTAATAGAAGAAAGGAAAAATAATGATTTGAACTACAAATGGGAAATGACATGAGTGGCTCAGGGAAGGATGAAGGAAAATGTTTCTTTGCCTTCCATGCATGCTGGATCTTAGAGTATGTCTGCTTCAATAGAGGCAGAGTGATGCAGTTGTAGAGAGCATGCGCTTTGAAGGTAGATAAACATCCACATGCTAAATCAGTGACCCTGAACAATGACTTCTCTAAATCTCAGTTTCCTCATATGTAAAATACAGACAGTAAAGCCCCTACTTGATACAAAGTAGACATTCAGCAAAAGTGTCAGTATTACTTCTCTGCCTACTTCTTTTATTAAAGTCTTTAGAATTTTGAGCTGGTATTTACTTTTAAAAATGGACAGCAAATAAAAGCTTTAAGTCCTTTCCATTGGTGTCACTATATAGCCAAGTTAATAAATTTCTTTTTTTTTTAAGGGGAGAATGATGATTTTTATTTTTTTAAATATATTTAATTGAATTTTTTACAGCTGATCAATGTTTCTCTCTCATTGATGTTTCTGACTCTCTATCCTTCTCCCTTCCTCTCTGTAAAAAAATCAATAAAATATATTAAATAAAAATAAAAAAAACCTCGATCAGCTGCCTCCTGCACACTCCATACTGGGGATGTGCCCACAACCAAGGTACATGCCCTTGACCAGAATCGAACCTGGGACCCTTGAGTCCACAGGCTGATGCTCTATCCACTCAGCAGGAGCCCCTGCATGCTTAGTTCCCAAACAGCACTGAGCTAGGACGAGGCTTCAGTCAGAGGTTCCTACCACCCGGCCTGGCTCAGTCACCCAGGCTTAGAAGGCCCTTCAAATTCAGCTCTGGATCCTGAGAGGATGCCTCTGAGTTGCATGTGTGGGCCCCGTGGTGTTCCTAAAACAGCGGTCGCCAAACCGGTTAGGGCAACAAATTTCTTAAAGGAAGTAAAATTGTTCAATAAAAGTAAATGCAGTAAGCATTCTACTTGATCATTTTCCTGCCGTTTTTTTAGAAAGCTTTGTGAAAACACTCTCTCTTTGCCCCTCTCCCCCAGAGTTTCTGGGGAAGCAGCTATCCTCAGCAAAATGCACTGACTTCTGTGATTTGGTTCATCTCTGCCTGCAGAGAGCCGCGCTGGAGGCCTGCCACAAAGGCTGGGGCGTCAGCGTGGTGGTAGGAGTCGCTGCTGCCGGTGAAGAGATCGCCACTCGGCCCTTCCAGCTCGTCACAGGACGCACATGGAAAGGCACCGCCTTCGGAGGTGATTGTTGGATGGGATGGCATGTTTTCTCTCTCATTTCTATTTGCAGAGTTTTAATTGCAGGCCAGTTTTCTTGGTTTAACAACAATTTTCACAGGCTGCTTCTCATACTGAGTTGTATACAAAGTTATTTTAATAGAAGAGTTTCACACTCAAATCAGTATTTTCTCATGAAGCTCAAAACCACATTTTACTCAGTAAAAGAAGAAAATTAATATTCTGTTAATGAGGCCATCACTGGGGGTAGGGCAGGCATGAGAACTTGTTTGCAGTCTAGGCAAACAACAGTCATCTACACTGCGTCATGTTGTGGAGTTACATAGGTTACAGGCATTTTTTACTCATTTTTCTGAAGGGTGCAGTGGTCAGTCATACCTCTGAAGAGTACTGATTTCAGCGTAACTAATATTAAATCAAACTGAAAACGTTAAATTAGACAAAACCTTATAACAAAATTAAAAAGCTGCCAGACTGATTATTTTTCCCTGGTATGATCCTAAAAAGTGCATGGTTGTTAACCTTTCGTATGCTGTAAGCCTCTAGATGCAAGGATGGTTTCCATTTTGGACACATGGCAGTTAACTGGTTAGGGTTGCCTACGTTTTAATAGGTTTTTAAAAAAATATATTCTCACTATCCTCTTAGGAATAAGATCATATAGCATGAGCTTTGCATGATCTGTGTATCTGTTAACATCCACTACCTTGTTATGCCTGCTTTTTAATCTTTTTAATATATTTTATTGATTTTTACAGAGAGGAAGGAAGAGAGATAGAGAGTTAGAAACATCAATGAGAGAGAAACATTGATCAGCTGCCTCCTGCATACCTCCTATGGGGATGTGCCCGCAACCGAGGTACATGCCCTTGACCGGAATCGAACCTGGGACCCTTCAGTCCGCAGGCCGACACTCTATCTACTGAGCCAAACTGGTTTCGGCGATGCCTGCTTTTTTGAAAGTCAGAAGAAAAGATTCAGGAAATATGCTAAATTGAAGAATTTGGCCAAATTTTCCTTCTTTATACTAGAGAATTTGCTGTAGAAATGTCACGCTGACTAAACCCTCCTGTCCTGGAAGTATGCTGAACTTGAGAATCTTAGAATAGACCTTTAAAGCCATACATGCAACTCAGAGGCATCCTCTCAGGATCCAGAGCTGAATTTGAAGGGCCTTCTAAGCCTGGGTGACTGAGCCAGGCCGGGTGGTAGGAACCTCTGACTGAAGCCTCGTCCTAGCTCAGTGCTGTTTGGGAACTAAGCAGGAGCATTTGGGGCCCAGCGGTCGCCAACCTTTCGGACCTCACGGACCACCAGTTGGTGACCACTGTCCTAAAATATGACCCACAGATGTAAATAGATGTTTTGGTCTAGAGTTGTAGATGTCTCAGTTTTAATAGGAGTTTTGAAAGAGAAAGAAAAAGCTCTCAGTTTGTAGGGGAAAAAATAATTAGTAGAGGATATAATGAGGGAGATTTGGAAAAGGCTCAAAAGAGATTTGAAATCTGGTCCAAAACATCCCAGCTTTAAAAAGTAGGAAGGCTGCTTTGTTGTTTTATTGCTTCTTTCAATAACAAGTGAAAAATTAAAGCATCTGATTTTCTACTTTGCTTTCAGTTTCACAGTTTTCCATTCTGAGTTGCTATCCCTATTCATTGTTGATTTAACACCAAAGAAAGAGTCACATAGCACATTAATATTTTTCTTCCTTACATTTCATTATAATGGAAATCTCTGCTATTAAGGACCTAAAAAATAAGCTTCTAAGACATACAGAGTTCTATTCTGGGTAGTCTAAAAGTCTCAATTGAAACTTAATGACATTTTAGTAAATCAATATAGAAAGAGGAACGTACTAAAAAGTCATTTACTTTTTTCTTAACTAATATTCATTAAATTCTTTCTCATCTCTATGCTGATTTTGACGTTTTTCATTCCTATGTAATGAAAACATTTATTCTCTTAAATGTCTTTGTTTAACCCACAAAGTAATAAACATACTGTAGAAACTTGCTGGGAAAAATATTAATGAATAGATGTATGATTTCTTTTAGGATGGAAGAGTGTAGAAAGTGTCCCAAAGTTGGTGTCTGAATATATGTCCAAAAAGATAAAAGTTGATGAATTTGTGACCCACAATCTGTCTTTTGATGAAATTAACAAAGCCTTTGAACTGCTGCATGCAGGCAAGAGGTAAGCTGTACCTTAGGTTGTATATTATAGAATAAGTTTATGGAGGAAAAAGGATAAACATATCAATTTAATGTTCCTAAAAGAAAAGATACCATTCAAAACCTACATATATTTCTTTCTCTTACAGCATCCGGACTGTTGTGAAGTTTTAAATTCAAAAAAAAGAAAATATGTCCATCCTTATAACTGAATCATGTGAGCTGATTGGAGCAGCCAGACAACCTGGGAGAAGCTCTTACAAGTTCACAGCCTCTTAGATGTTCGGTAACCTACTCTAGAGAATAATGTTTTCTGTATAATTAATATCTGTAATCAAGGGGAAGGCTAATACAGTCATAAATCTGTTTTCTGGACTCTCCTTATGAATAATTGTTAGCTCATTAAGGAATTTTTTAACAAAATTAAAGTAATTTCTGCATAAATGTTTATCTCTGTTTTATGCTAAATTTATACTCACGGTTTTCCCCCCACTATCTGTATTCTTTAAAGGAAAGATGGAAGCAGGCCAATAATGAGTTTATGAACCTTGTCTGCTACTGGCTCAGTAACTTTGGCTTAACTTTTAAGAGTCTCAGGCCCATTTACTGAAGAACAGATACCCTTAGCCATCAGTGACAAAGTTAATGAGAACCCAAGAAGGCCTCTGTGAGGTTATCTTGAGGGCAGGCAGGTACTGTGCCTTGTTCAAATTTACATACCCCCAGTTCCTAGCATGATATCTAGCCCACAGTGAGCACTAAAATTCATCATTGAAACAACCTTCTGTACTTAAGTAGGTGTGTGTGTGTGTGTTCTTAGCTCTATAAACTATTTCAAGATTATAAAAATTACAGTTATTTATGTACTGAATGTCCAAGTTCCGGGCACTTACTTTGATCAGATCTTCACTTGTTACCATTGGCCAGACACATTGCACTTCCAGAGGAAGCAGCGTCCAGAAATCGATGCCTAGCACTCTCATGCCTGTTGTTACGCGTTTTACTGCCCGGGCATACAGTAAGTCCTTGCTTACTGTCGATAGGCTCTTGGCAATTGCAACTTTAAGCAAAAGGACACCTCACCAAACCGATTTTCCTATAGGCTAACTGATAGAAACAACAGTTAGGTTCCTACCGCATATTTCTGGTCACAAAAACATCACCAAACTAAAGATTCAACATTGAAATAGATGGGAGCTATACATATATTGAAGAAGAGTAATAAAAACAAGGCAGATAATGACGTTCCTCCAGCCCACTGATTCCATTCAGGGTTGCAGGTAGCTAGAGCATCTCTGCAGCTCGGGGCGAAGGAGGGACCCCCATCCTGGACGGAAGCCCTCCCATCACAGGGCACAGTCACAGCACATGCACTCAGACTGGGGCAATGTGGACACGCCATTCACCTCACTGCACACCCACGCAGACATGGGGAGAATGTACCAACTCCACACAGACAGTGGCCCCAACTGGGAATTTTTTTCTCATCAACATTACAACGAAATCAAGTTGAAGAAAACCACGTTATTCAAGGACCTGCTATACTCACTTTATTGTGCTTCTCAGATACGGGTTCCGTTTTTCTTATAAACAGGTTTGTATGGCAACTGAGTGTCGAGCAACTCTATCAGCACCATTTGCAACAGCATTTGCTCACTTCGGATCACATTTTGGTAATTCTCGCAATATTTCAGGTAGTGGTTCCTCTCATGGATCTGGGCAAAGTACATTGAAAACCTAGAAAGGATTCACCATTCTAGGTGCCATTAAGATCATCCATGACTCATGTGAAAGGTCAAAATACCAACATAAAGAGTTCGGAAGAAGTTGGTTCAAACCCTCATGGATAACTTTGAGGGTTCAAGACATATCAGTGGAAGAAATAACTGCAGATGTGGTGGAAATAGCAAGAGAACTAGAAGATGTGACAATTCTTGCAATCTCACATGATAAAACTAATGGATAAGTTACTTCCTAGGGATGAGCAAAGAAAGTGGTCTCAAGATGGCATCTACTCCTGGCAAAGATGCTATGAAGATTGTTGAATACTTGATAAAGCAGCAGCAGGATTTGAGAGGATTGGCTCCAATTTTGAAAGAAGTTTTATCGGTAAAATGCCATCAAACAGCATCCAGTACTACAGAGAATTGTTTGTGAAAGGAACACTCAATGTGGCAGGCTTCACAGTACTTAAGAAATTGCCACAGCCACCCCAACCTTCAGCACCACCACCCTGATCAGTCAGTGGTCATCAAAGAGGCAAGACCCTCCACCAGCAAAATAATTACAACTCACTGAAGGCTCAGATGGTGGCTATTTTTCAGCAGTATTTTTAATTATGTACATTGTGTTTTTTCAGACATAACGCTATTGCAGTTAATAGATTACAGTATAATATAAACATAACTCTTATATACAACTTGGAAACCAAAAAATTTGTGATTTTATTGCCTGGTCTAACACAGCTTATACCTCAGAGGTATACCTGGACATAGCCATAAACCCTCTAGTATTATTGTGCATGTTTTAAACCTGATACTGTCTCATTCTGCAGCTTTCACTTTTCATTCATTGTATGCTTAATCTGTTATTTTGTGCTTAATCTCTGTTGTATGTGAAGCTCTCATTCATTAATTTTAATACCATGCAACAATACTTAATTATATGTACTACCATAATTTATCCGTTCTCCAGTTGATGGCATGAAGTTGTTTCTAAAGCTGTTCCTGTATAGCTAACAACATTGTGTGGGAACATTCTTGTGCATTGTGCTCAATGTGTTAGTTACTTAGGATAAGCACATATTTACTAGAAATTGACAAATTGCTCTTCAAAGTTGTTGGACATTTTAGCAAATCACATGGGTGTGAAGTGGTATTTCATTATAACTTTAGTTTGCATTTCTGTAGCTTAAGTCCTTCATTGGCCATTTGTATTTCCTTTTCTGTGAAGTATTTTTCTTATCCTTTACCCATTTTCTATTGGATTAACTCTTTTTCTGAGTAACTTTTACAGGGTCTTTTTTTATTTTTATTTTTCTGAGGTCTTTATTTTAGATGCCAATCTTTTGTCAGTTTTATATTTTATTGTATTTGATGTTATTTTTATTTTTAAAACTGATAGTCTGATTCTGCAACTTTCACTTTTCATTCATTGTATGCATAATCTGTTATTTTGTGCTTAATCTCTGTTGTATGTGAAACTCAAATTATCAGTCTTCCTGGTGCTGTTAAGAAACATTAGAGTTTTTTATTGTATTTATTTTTATTTTTTATAATATATTCCATTGATTTTCCACAGAAAGGAAGGGAGAGGGGCAGAACTATAAACATCGATGAGAGAGAAACATCGATCAGCTGCCTCCTCCACACCCCGCACCAGGGACATGCCCACAACCAAGGTACATGCCCTTGACCGGAATCAAACCTGGGACCCTTCAGTCCACAGGCTGACACTCTATCCACTGAGCCAAACCGGTCAGGGCAACACTTAGAGTTTTTTTATCTTGAGCCGTATAAAGAAGCAAAAAACGATGGATAGTCTTACCATTCAGATAATCCAGTGTAATAAAAATAAACACATGAAAGCAATATATCCATGAGTTAGAAAACTCAAATAGGAGAGAAAAGCTACACGCTCCACCCCTCCCCTAAATCAGGTGACCACTGTTAAGTCTGTATATTCCCAGAAGTACCTATGGATATAATAGTATTTATACACTTTCTTTAAAATTAACAAAGGAGGAGGAACCAAAATGGCGGCATAAGGTACAACCCTGTACGTGCTGCCCCCCACAACAACATTAAAAATACAACTATAAGACAAAACAGCTATCATCCAGAACCACGGGAAAGCTGACCGAGTGGAAGTTCTACAACTAGAAGGAAAGAAAAAAGCACATTGAGACTGAGTAGGAGGTGCAGAGGTGCCAAGAACAGAGGTACGGGGGCACGCACACACAAGGCAGCTGCACCTGGGTGCGCGGTTTTTTTCAATCAGAAGGGGATACAAGCTCTCGAATGCACTGAACTCATTTACGGCGAGACTCTGGGGTCCCAGACTCCTACGGGGAGAAACTGGACTGTCTTACAGCGGGTCAGAAAGTGAGGGTGGCTTTCTCGCAGAGCTGCTCACAGGAATCATTGCTGTGGGGGTGCAGGACTCGGGGACGCGGAGTCTGCGGAGACGGCTGACGACAGCCATTGCTGTTTGCTCCGCCCTGGGGATTCTCTGAGACACCCGCCCAACTCAATTTACATCCCCACCCAAGAGGTGCGCAGTGGCGCAAAGCAATCACCTGCGCTTTTGCAGCCTAACCTAACAAACTGCAGCTGGGTCAGAGAGCTCCAAAACTTCCAAACTCCAAACAAAGAGGAGAAATCTGCTGATATTGCTGTAGCTCCTCCTGGATGGACTCATACAGTGGTTGACTTGGAGATCCAGGAGCCAGGGTACTCCTGGTCAGATACTAGATTTCAACTCCTCACATCCATAAGGGACACACTCAAGAAGCAGACTCAGTGAGCACCAAAGCCCCACTGAAGCAAGTACTACCCCACAAGGGTGTCTCCAGCACAGCAGTTCTTCCACTGTAAACACAGTGGGTCCTCGCAGTCAGCCAAAAATGCGGAGACAAAGAAACATGTCAATAATGAAAGAAATGGAGGAAAGCAAACTAATAGAAGACATAGAGTTCCAAACCACAGTTATAAGGTTACTCAAGAATCTTCTACGAACCTTTGAGGGATTTAGTGAGACCTTCGAGGATCTTAATGAGACCTTCAAGGGTCTTAATGAGAATGCCAAAAAAATGGAAAAGGACCAGTCAGAAATTAAACATACACTGACTGAAATTAAAAATAATATACAGAGATCCAACAGCAGACTAGAGGATCCTAAGAATCAAGCCAAAGATTTGAAATACGAAGAAGCAAAAAACACCCAACCGAAAAAGAAAAAAGAGATTCCAAAAATATGAAGATAGTGTAAGGAGCCTCTGGGACAACTTCAAATGTACCAACATCCGAATTATCGGGTGCCAGAAGGGAGAGAGCAAGATACTGAAAACCTATTAGAAGAAATCATGACAGAAAACTTCCCCTACCTGATGAAAGAAATAGACTTACAAGTCCGAGAATCTTAAAAGCAGCAAGAGAAAGAAAGTCAGTTACCTACAAGGGAGTATCAGCTGATTTCTCAACAGAAACTTTGCAGGCCAGAAGAGAGTCGCAAGAAATATTCAAAGTGATGAATAGCAAGAACCTGCAACCAAGATTACTTTATCCAGCAAAGCTATCATTCAGAAGTGAAGGTCATATAAAGAGCTTCACAGATAAGAAAAAGCTAAAGGAGTTCATCACCACCAAACCAGGATTATATGAAATGCTGAAGGATATTCTTTAAGAAGAGGAAGAAGAAAAGGTAAAAATAAAAATTATGAACAACAAAGTGACAACAAATAAATATCAACAAGTGAACCTAAAAATTAAGTCAGAATAAACTGGTGAATATAATAGAAGTAGGGGCATAGAAAGGGAATGGACTGACAATTCTTGGGGGGAAGGAGGAGTGGGGGGTGCGGGAAAAGACTGGACAAAAATCTTACACTGGATGAGGACAGTAATAGGGGGTAAGGGTGGAGGAAAACTATGGGAGGGAAAAAGGAACATCTATAATAATCTGAACAATAAAGATTTAAAAAAATTACACAAAGGAATACTATTAACGCTATCCTGTGCTACATGATAGAGTATTTTAGACTGTTTCAGTATCGGCACGTCAGATATGCCATGCATAGATATATCCTTTGATTAGATTGAAAACCACGTGCTTTCTTTTTTAATACTTTTGATTGATGTGGCTTAATTGCTCCCAAAAGGTTGTTTTTCTGATCGAGCAAATTTAGTGGGAAAGTAGAAGTATGGTCTGGGTTCTTCTTTAAATCTTTGTGCATTTGAAGAGCTAGGCAGTATCACCTACCTCTCATTTAGCTAGAGGGCTGGAGAGACCGTAGGATCCCAGGTGACCCTGAACTATTTATTATCCTGGGTGAACATGAAGGGGAAATTAAAGCTAGCTTCTACCCCTGCAGTAGAAACTGTGTTTAATTGGGTTTGGTTTAGCCCAACCTTCCAGGAACAAAGCATGTTATTGCCTTGGGCAGCTGCAATAAGAAAATGGGCATGTAGGGTACTAATGGAGAGCTAATTCTTTTAAAAAGCTTTTATTTCCCATTTTCTATAAGGATTCTTGGATCATGGGACTATAGGTATAACGTATTCCTTATTAAGATCTTTTTAATACATCCTCTTGGGTGGCATCTAGAATGTCATATATATTGCTGAACCAAGGTTTTTGGAGGAAAATATAGGCCTAAAAACCATTCACTATATGCATATCAGCAAATCTATCCTGGTTGTCCAAAATTAGGATTCTGCCACCTTAGAAATGTTGGAAATTTTTTGAACGTATCTTGGACAAAAGGTATATAATTTTAACATATATGGCTATAATTTCTACTGTATATTTCATGAAAACTGGTAAAATGTATTTTTAAGGATCTAAAACATTACAACATTAAGAACCTTAAGCAGCTTCATTTTTTTTATTGAAAATTTTTCACATACCTAACATTTTAAATCTTCATTCCCATTTTCAGCATGTTGGTCTCTCCTGCTTTCTACTTAACTCATTTAATGATGTTTGTTGAAAACTGTCCATATACAGGCATGTCTAATTTGGAACAAGTTATTTTTAAAAAAATATATTTTTATTGATTTCAGAAAGGGAGAAGATATAGAAACATCAATGATGAGAATCATTGAACAGCTGCCTCCTGAACACCCCCCACTGGGGATTGAGCCCAGAACCCGGGCATGTGCCCTAACCAGGAATCGTACGGTGACCTCCTAGTTCATTGGTTGACCCTCAACCACTGGCCCACGCCGGCCAGGCTGGACAAGTTATTTATTACATGCACAGAGAACTAACAACATATACAATAGAATGTGTAGAATGATGGGTGGTTTTTTTTGAATGGAGGTGAGGAAAAAACTGCATTATATCCCAAATTCTGTCACATGGAGCAGATTAATGTGTGTAAAACTCACACCAAACAAAAATATCTCCAAAGCATACACATAATGCTACTCCTATTTATCCATTTTGGATGCAAATGATACGTAATTCTCAAAATGTTTTGATTTGGGGAGGGCGGGGGGAGACATTTTGCATGCACAGAATGCTTCAGAACATTTTCTGCTTGGCTACCAACCTACAAGCAGGCTGATGATCAAAGTCCGAAAGTAACTTTGGGCCTGGAAACATTTTGCTGACCCAGGAAAAAGACCAACTTTGGACTCAATTTTGTTTCAATCAACACGCAAGATCAGAGATTCTCTATCAGCAAATACTTTTAGGAAAAAGTACACTGCAAACACATTTGGAAAACATTTTATTAAGTATATTCAAAGCTATTTAGATCATAAATGCATAGACTATACCAAGGAGATCCTATCTTTAGAGAAACAACCATAAAGTGAACAGGGATATTCCAAGTCCTCCGCTATACCAGTTTCATTTTCTTCACAGGAACAAAGCAGATGGGCTGGGCTGTCAAGCACTGCCTTTATCAAGCAGGACACTGACAGAATCCCTTGAGATGAGGCAAACATGCGCATGCTCCTTCCACGGAAGGAGTATTAATTCACCATAGAGCTACCTCATTTAGAGAGGGACTAAAACACCAAAAATAATCAAGCTATGTTAAGGTAAAACAGTGGAAATTTGGATTAAAATATGTTGATCTCTTTTCGAATCTACATTTTCATACTAAAGGTTTTTATCATTGGCTACTTTGTTTCCTCAAAGTCAGCTAGGGCTCAGAAAATGCTAGCCTGAATCTTCTGTTTAACTCTGATGCAGCTACTAAACTAAAGCAGATTTGCTTTATAGTCACAGTATAATAATAAAAGTGTAATATGCTAATTAGACCGGACATCCTTCCGGACGAAGAGAGGGAGGCCGGGGTCCCAGGTGCCAGAGGGAAGCCCGGGTACCAGGTGCCAGGGGGAAACCGGTGCCGGCCGCCAGGGGAAGGAAGGCCTGCTCTTGCACAAATTTCATGCAACAGGCCCCTAGTATATAGAATAAAACAGTTGCTAAGTAGTGGTGTCATCCTGCACAAAGATCAAGTTTGGCACTTGTCCTCCTAGCCATGCAACCAGTGAAAGAATCCGGGATATCACAGCCCTGGTGTCCTGACTGTTGGTCTTGTGCCCTTCTCATGACATCATAGGGCAAATGTGGGAGTGGGATGAGAAGGTGGGGGTAATAATAGTAAAAGGGCTAATCACCCAGGAGATGGGAGATATGACTCCACTAAAAGCTTTACAATCGTAAAAATCAGATGTCCATAGGAAAATATTAAAATACTTTGAACTATAACAAACATATTAATACTATCAACAATAAAAAATACATTTAAAAAAACACATATTGACGTGAAAGTCTTTCCAGGAAGCCTTTCCTGAATGCTCCACATATATGACTTTTTGGCACATTTTAGTAAAATATACACTTAATGTAATCACAGAATTGCCATGTAGACAGTTGTTGCTCACCCAGTCTCCAACATGAAAGGCGGCAGATGACAGGTAGTCAATGCCATCTTAGTCTTGCTCTTTTGCAAAATCACCGAATGCAAACCACTGTTTTTTATTGTCATCCTTCACACCAAAAAGAAGAGGTAAGGGGGGAGGCTGCCACCAAAGACTGCTTGCGCCTCAGAGTTCAGACACTGAGGCCAGAGGATTGCCATGTGTGGAGCATGTGCTAAGCTGACCTTTCCTTATATGTTCATTTTTAAAATGAAGCTAAACACATTACCTTTTAAAATATTAGCATAATGCAGCCTACACTGTGAAACAATTTGTTCCTAAAACATTACTGTCCAGATGATTTTCCCCCTACTATATTGGAAAATGAGCCACACATCCGCAAGTGGTATAATTTGCTCCTCTCGTAGGCTAGGGATCCTGAGAGAAGTCAAACACCATCAAATGCAGACAGAATCTTATCATACTATCTCAAACGGTTCCAATATTTCTAACTCCCAGACCACTAAATTATCCTTACTACTTCTACTGTATTCACTGCGTTCATTGTTAAACGGTAGCTCAGTTTACGAAATTTAGCACACAGTAGGATCAAAATTAATTCAAATAATTTTTAAACCAATACTTTGCATGCCCTTAATGACATGTTCGAAGAATAAAAAGAATCACAAACTTTGCACTAAATAACTTTATTGTTGGTAGTGATCTTCACGTGGTCATTCTGAAATAATTTTACATCTTGTAGAATCAACTAAATAGTAAATACTGATGTTCAAAACCAAAGTTCTCACCATCAGAGAAGTTACAGATAGGGAACAGGGAAAGGTGAGACAGATGTTAGATGTGAAATGAAGTATGTGAAGAAATTCATGATATGCATTTTCTGGCTCCATTCCCTAAAAAAGCCTAGAAACAAAGACACCCCAGTAGCACACAGATCTTGATTTCCCAAGAAAAGAAAGTGGGTTTTTCCCTGAAGAAATAGCCAGATACCAGTCTGGGGCAGGCAAAGCGTATGATAAACCTAGAATATCTTGCTATAGCAAAAGGCACGATATTATGCCTTTTAGGCACAAGTCAAAATAACCCA
>NW_006297224.1:4127866-4129143 GCF_000327345.1 Myotis davidii
CCTGCTGACCCAATTTGGAATTCCAGTAATTTAAGTAGAATGTTTAAAAAGAATCTATGAACCCAAAGACACTAAAAAAAAAAACGTGGTAAGAGGGAGGAAAAACGCATCTTTGTAAAAGGGTGCTAGCTAATAATGCAGATGAAATACTAGGTTTAGAAAGTCCCAATTTGCAGCAATCAATTCAATAAAATAATGGATTCTGCAGTGAACACTAAAACCATTGAGTGAACAGGATCTCCAAATGGTCTCCAAGTATCTCCTCCCAAATTATTTGCTTTTTTAAAAAAAGATGCTTTAAATTTTTAAAATAAAAAGATCTGACAGAATCCAAGTGACAAACTTGTATTGGCATTCAATATGACAATATTATGTGCCTCCTGATGAGATGTGACGCAATGAAAGGGACATACCATATGCCATTATGGTGTCTTCTGCCAAAATGTTTATCTTGAACCTATTTATGAGAAACAGAGAAATACAGAATTCTACAAGCTAACTGGCCTGCTTTTTCAAGTGTCAATTTAAAAAAGGGGGGGGTGGGGTGGAGAATTGCTCTAGAGCAGCGCTTCTCAACCTGTGGGTCGCGACCCCTTTGGGGATCGAACGACCCTTTCACAGGGGTCGCCTAAGACTATCAGAAAACACATATATAATTACATATTGTTTTTATGATTAGTCACTATGCTTTATGTTCAATTTGTAACAATGAAAATACATCCTGCATATCAGATATTTACATTATGATTCATAACAGTAGCAAATTACAGTTATGAAGTAGCAACGAAAATAATTTTATGGGTGGAGGTCACCACAACATGAGGGACTGTATTAAAGGGCCGCGGCATTAGGAAGGTTGAGAACCACTGCTCTAGAGTAAAGAAGACCACAGATACATGACAACTGAATGCCATGGGTCTGGATACTGGATTTAAAAAAACAAAAAACTTTGAAGAACATTTTGGGAGAAATTGAGACTCAAGCTTGAATATGTATGATACATAAGGCCAGCGATTTCCAACCAGTGTGCCATGACACAGTGGTGTGCCACAAGAAATTTTTAAAACATGCACTACCTATTTAGTCAGGGGCACTGACTTCTTTTCCCTTAGGTTGCCAAATAAAAAAAAAAATAACAACAGCTAACACAAAAGCCATCTAGTGTGAATAAATCAAAATAATATCTTTTTTTGTGTGAGATCAGCAAAAAGTTTTTTTTGATGTGCCGAATCTTAATTAGTTTGTGTGCTATGAAATTAAAAAGGTTGAAAATCACT
>NW_006297224.1:4129259-4141177 GCF_000327345.1 Myotis davidii
TTTTACGATACATGCTGTATTAGTAATGGCTGAAGTACCCACATCTTTCAAATGACAAGTGTGCTTATATAGACAAATTATGACAAAATAACAATTGCTGAGTGAGTACAAGAAAAAGAAATGTGATTATTTCATAGTTTTTATAAATATACTTTCAAGGTTTTTTTAAATTTTCAAAATAAAAAATTGGAAGTAAGAAACTAAGGGAAAAAAGAGAGAAATAGCTTACTGATACCATGGGGGTGTCTTGGAGGGCTTTAGCCAAGTGGAGCACCCTGCTCTTAATTTTAACCAAATCCAATGAAATATCAGAAGTGATTATAGAACAAATTGAGGAATCAAGCTAAGATGGCAAACAAATTTCTAAACCTCTTCTTCCTATTTACTTAAGGCATGTGGATGGCAAGTGGTATAAAGGTGTTGGTAAATGAGTTCTAATGAATCTTAATCCATTTTATCAGCAAAAGACATAAAATGAAATTAAAAGGCTAATATGTGTTCCTTCTTCTAAATTATAATTCCAAAGGGGCATGGAGGACTGGTAGGTGGGGAAGAAAAAGGTTATTTAAAAGTTATTACAGCCCTAGCAGGTTTGGCTCAGTGGATAGAGTGTTGTCCTGTAGGCCATAGGATCCCAGGTTCAATTCTGGTCAAGAGCATGTACCTCAGTTGCAGGCTCCTCCCCGGCCCAGGGCCCTGGTCAAGGAGTGTGCAGGAGATAACCAATCGATGTGTTTCTCTCACATCAATGTTTCACTCTGTTTTTCCCTGTCTCTTCCACTCTCTCTAAAAATCAATGGAAAAATATCCTTGGGTGAGGATTAACAAAACGAAACGTTATTACAAAAACAAGTTAACACATTGGCTCATTTTTTTTGAGAAGTTGGCAGGATGTAACTAGATGTTTTCTTATCTAAAGCTAATAAACATCTATAATTAGATATATACAATCAGAATAGAGCCCGTATTATTTTAAAATCTCCCAAACCGAGAAAAGCATCACCACCAGTATGGTGTCTTATCTTTTAACAAAAGAACCATCCTTCCAAGATTTTTTCCTGGAGCTTATTTTGTAATGACAGACATTGAATCAGCACACACTTAATCCCACTACCAGTACATACAATGCTCCACTAACTATGTAGCATTCTGTCTTAAAAGCTCTCAAAAACACATTTGCATCTCAAATATTGCTGGGTAGACTCTGCTGAACTAAACACAGTACTGGAATTTTTATATGGCCATTAAACTTGAAGGAGTATTTTTATTCAAGTAGTTGTGAGTTTATTTTAGATTATGAAATCAGCCACCCCATTTCCCTCTGAAATCCCAAACAAAATGCAGCAAAGTTAATGACTACATGGCAGGATAATCACTCAAACTTTTTAATCTCCCTTTACACATTATATTAACATTCATATTGCAAGGCATTCCATTCACAAATATTACAGTTTGATAAAAAACTTCGCACACATACCCCCGAAAGTCTACAACCAGATTCAGTCACCCGACTAAATCATTAAAATAATAAAATGAAAACATTATCGTAATTCTTTTAAAGCAACAACGTCTGAGGCACTCTGGGAAAGATATTCTCCTCCAAGTATTAACATGTCAGTGGTATTGAATTATCTTACAAGAAAGTCACCTGAAACCCAGTAATCAAGCACACTGTAAGGACAATGCCTTTGATCTGCTATGGCTTCACTGGGTACAATCCCACGTGGACCGACCTACTGAAAAGAACACAGATATTGGGCAGCTGAGGTCATTTCTAATGAGATTCCCAGAGATGTAAAGGTGAAGTATGTTTACAGCTGCATTCCTACTGCAAGGAAAGCAGGCCAGTCCTGAAAGGGGTCCTTTCTCCTCACCACCAGGCTTACTAAACGTTCGGTCTAACCTCTCACCTGACCGACTCTGCTCACTGCTGGAGAGCTTTCAGAACTGGCTTTCCCCATCCACTTCCATAGTGCAACCTCCACCCTCCTCTGAATATCTCCAAGGTGTGCTCTAGAAATAAAAAAGAGTGGAAGAAAGGGAACTCGTTCCCTCCCATTTTGACTAAAGAGAGGTCTGAAACAGCAATGTATTACAAAACCCTCATGCTCTGCAACAGCCACCACCTCATGGAGCATGGCTATTTTTGCCATAAACTAGATTTTTTTTAAAACCTAACCTTTTCCCAAAGTGAATTTTGCCACATCCATTCACTGACAGTCTGACTGAGTGTTTCCTTACACACAACTACAAAGGTAAATAATTAGCATTGGGTGGGTGGGGGTGGGGGGAAGGGGCAATTCCCAACTGGGAATTAAACTAACTACTGCACACTATGGGTCCATTTATGACAGAATCAACACAAACCCAGGGCACATAGTGTTCAGTAATTACATATAAGGAATTTAAAATGTATACATATATATTTCCTATATAATAAAAAAAATCTGAAGCAACCGATGTTGCTAAAGTTTCAAGGGTTCTCATGTTCTACATTCATGTCTCTGGAAAGCAGCTGGCTCTCAGTGCCCAGTTGTGGCAGTGATAAAAGCAACTAGAAGCAGGTTTAGGTAAAAGTGCTCAAAGGGCAAATGAGAAAACAGGGTGCAGAGCCTGGGGTGGGAGCAGGGAGAGAGGGGAACACTGAAAGGAGTTGAAAGTGTTTCCTTTATTCTTCTTGGCTTTTCCAGACCCAAGACAAGTTCTTGAGGACACGTGTCAGATGCTGTAATCCTTCCTTATCTATAGTCAAAACAAAACAAATAATAAAAAATTTTCTCTTCCATTCTGTACTCTCAATAAAAAGCCTCGTACAGCCAGGAAGTGTTACTGAGATGTGCCATCTCGGGGAAATTAAAACTGGGACATGAAGTGAGGCCGCTCGCTATCCAGTCGCCGGGTTAGGATTTCACAGCCAGTGTCCGTGACCAGCAGGGTGTGCTCAAACTGAGCAGACCGCTTCCCATCTCTCGTCACCGCGGTCCATCCGTCGGGCCAGGTTTCATCCTGCCATCCACCTAAAACAACCAGAAACAATTTCTTACTTCCATCACCCAGTTTTCTAAATAAGTTCCAGGTAAGTGTATCTGTGTATCCTGTATCTGTAGATAGCACAGAAAACCAATTAGAAAATTCTCTATTAAGATGCCTATTTACACTTCAACTAAGTTTTAGCTAAAGCTGTTGATATTTAAATTTACACAGGTGTTATACTTGACAAGTTTTATACTTCCCAAATATCAAATCAAGATAGTATTTCCAAAATAAAAGCACGTGGGTTTCATTTTAGAAAATATATTAATACCACTCACCATAAAGCTATAGGGGAAAAAAATGAATGCATGAATGTAGCCCTTTCCTGGTCTAACTCTGGCATCTGACTAAACTATAGCCAGTGTTGATAAAGATCGTCTCTCTTCACTCTTACAGCAGCCCTGGAGAAGTGGCAAAATATAAATGGTATTTCCCATTTTACAGAAAGTCTGCAGCCCCTCAAAGGCTCTCCATGCTCCCCTCCGCCACTGAGTGCAGGCTGGGTTTAGAGACCAGGCCTAAGGAAGAGAACCTGGTAGGAGTGACAGGATGTCTCTCCCAAGATTAAGTTATAAAACAGACGGGGAGGATCAGAGAGAGGCATGTCCTTTCCCACAGGGCCAGGACACATGCCTACTACTGCCTCACTCTGCATCCCTAATCCCAACAAAGAGCTGGCAGAAAGGAAAGGCGAAGGTCTCACGAGGCAGACCCGAGTTACCAACTGAGTCTATGATCATTGCCATGTGCCTACCACAGGAATAACAGCAGTGGGGACAAACAACTGCCAGCACTAAGTATGCCTGTGCTGTGCTTTCTCCACAATAGTTGTGTGACACCACTGACATCGTGAGTGCAGACCTTGAGGCAGAACAGCTCAGGACATTGGAATCCGACAGAATCTGCCATGCAACTAGCTAAATGACTTTATGCTAGTTACATAATCTCTTCGAGGATCAATTTGCTCTTCTGTATAATGGGGACAGCACCTACCTCATAAATTGTGGAGAGTTAAATCATTTAACTGTGTCTGTCTCAAAGTGAGTGGCTCTACTTCTTTTTTTCTTCCTCTCCACCTTCCCACCCCTTCCCCATGTCAAGCAAGAATTTCTACACAGGCTTGATGGACGCTTCTAAATATGATAATGTAGGCCCTGGCTAGGTGATTCCGTTGTTTAGAGCGTTGTCTCGATATACCAAGGTTGTGGGTTCGATCCCCTGTCAGAGCACATACAAGAAGCAACTAGTGAATGAAAAAGTAAATGGAGCTGAAACCGGTTTAGCTCAGTGGATAGAGCGTCAGCCTGCGGACTGAAGGGTCCCAGGTTCGATTCCGGTCAAGGGCATGTACCTGGGTTGCGGGCACATCCCCAGTGGGAGATGTGCAGGAGGCAGCTGATCGATGTTTCTCTCTCATCGATGTTTCTAGCTCTCTAGCTCTCTCCCTTCCTCTCTGTAAAAAATCAATAAAATGTATAAAGAAAAAGAAAAAGAAAAAGAAAAAGTAAATGGAACAACAAACCGATGTCTGTCTGTCTCTCTCTCGCCTCCCTATGGACAATCAATAAACAATTAAAAATTACAATGCATCCTGTGACAGGATCTTTATTAAAAGGGACCAGGATTCAAGTACTTCAGCATCTACTGAGAGCAAGAGAAAGTACCGCTTCCTTGCCAACCCTTACAATGTTTAAACATTTATCTTTTTAATCCTCACCCAAGGACATGCTGATACAGGAAAGAGGAGGGGAGAGGAGGGAAAGCGGGGGAGAGAGAGAGAGAGATCAGTTGTTCTGTTTGTGTCCCAACTGGGAATGGAACCAGCAACCTTTCAGTGCACAGGACAATGCTCAACCAACTGAGTCACTCCGCCGGGCAACCCTCACAATGTTTAGTTCTCTACATGATACTAAACCAAGCTGAGATGGGACAGGGAGCATAAATGAAGAAAAAGTGAGTAGAGCAGACTACTAATTTGTACATCCGTAACCAAGAGTAAACAAAAATTCAATTAAGGAGTGTACAGCATCCTTTTTGCTCACCTTCACAAATCATTGGCTCAATGGTAAATACGTGGCCCGCCTTCATCACTCCAACTGCTTTATTTTCTGTAATTAAAGAAGAATAAAACTAAAAACATAGCAAAAAACCAACAGTGTTGCTGAAAAGCTCACTGGAAAGAGGAGACAACTGTATTCCCATCAGTCATCCTCAATTACCTCCTCCTCTCCCGATTCTCCTTTCTTACAGTAGATCATTAACAACTGATAACCCCCTACTCTGGAGCAGATATGCTCCTCCATGACGTCACTGCTCATGTTTCTCTAGGAAAGTACAGACATCCAAAGGCTGAATTGTAGATGTGATTATCACTTTTACAAAAGGAGAAGTGCCACAATTTATGTGACAGCAGGATTAGAAATGCAATCATGGAACCAAGCAAAATTGCTTACTCACCCCGGTGTAACAGTGTGGAGGCGTGTGTGGGTGAGTGGTGGGAGTCGGGGCACAGCCCATAGAAACACTGCATGATTTTTCAGTTGTCTTCTTTTTCTTACCTTCAAAGGGGGAAAAGCCTCTGCACACTACCCTATTTTTTTTTAATGCTGACGAGACTATTCCTTTTTATTTGAAATCAGAAATTCCATTTCTCCCTCCAAATACTGTTTTAGCTTTTGATCCAAATTCACTAACATCAGAGCATTTCTCAGGACCATCATGAGAAGCACAACTATTAGTCCAACTGTCCAGACCTGACAACCCTCTCCAGGATGCCGAAAGTTAAAAATAGGGATAGGCCTTTTTAGACACTCTCAGACAAAATCAGAGAACCAGTTTAAATTTCAAATTAAAAACCAATTAATAACAGCCCCAACAAATGAATGCCTGCATTTACTCTGCCAGACCAGCAGGGGGCCAAAACACGGCTTTCAGGGTTTTTTGGTCTGGTGGTTATCTTCATGGTGCTGACTTTGGTAATGACTGACACATGTCCACTGAGGCTGAATCTACTAAGTATCACACTTTCTAGGTATCTCACCCACATCTTTCCTTGTAAATGGCTATCATGCTGGTTTCCACTACCTGAGGTATTGCCAAAATCTGAGGAGTAAACATAATTTTGACTTTTTATTTCTAATCTAAATAACTTTCTCCAAATGACATGCAATTACTACATATAAAGAATTGGTCCTCGCCCTAACTGGTTTGGCTCAGTGGATAGAGCGTCAGCCTGCGGACTGAAAGGTCCCTGGTTCGATTCCAGTCAAGGACATGTACCTTGGTTGCGGGCACATCCCCAGTAGGAGGTGTGCAGGAGGCAGCTGATCAATGTTTCTCTCTCATTGATGTTTCTAAATTTCTATCTCTCTCCCTTCCTCTCTGTAAAAAATCAATAAAGTATATATTTTTTAAAAAAGAATTGGTCCTATTCCCTTGAGAAAACATCAAGAGTGTCAGTGTTGTGTCATGGACAGAAAAAGGGATGAAGAAATCTAGAGCTGCCGTCCGACACAGCAGCACTGGCTGCGTGTAGCCACTGAGCACTGGAAAAGTGGTTGGTCAGAATGAGATGGGCTGTAAGTGTAAAAATACTCTGATTTTAAAGACAAAAAAAGCATGCAATATATCTCAATAACTTTTCCATTCATTACATGTTGAAATGCTACTATTTTGAATGTAACAGACTAAGTAAAATATACTATTAAAATGAATTTCATCTATTTCTTTTTACTCTTTGAATAGGATCATTAGAAATTTTTAAATTATATATGTGCCCCATCTATTCTATTGACCAGCACTGGTAAGAGAATCTGAGCTCCACTCCTCATTCTGCCATCGATTCATTAATCTAGAAAGGTTACAACTCCTACACATCTCGATTCATGGTTTCAGTTTTTCAATTTATCTCAACCAATACACATTATCTGAGCGACTACACTACTGCAGACACTGTGCTAAGTACTTTTTAAAAAATGTGTACCTCACAGAATTATTGCAATATACATTCTAAACGTAGGTATTATCATCATTACTTCCCAACCATTAACAACTTAAATAATGAAGCAAACTCTCATCTAATAAGGACTTGTCTCATACAGAAGAGGTGGAGGGAAGTTAACACAATTCCCTGGTTCCAGCTCAGTAGGTCAGGAATATGGAGTTACAACCCAAAGCAGAGATCATTTACATTCCAAAAGGCCTCCGCTCCACAAGGACTCTCAGCAGTTTCCTCTAACACTTCCCTAAAGTGAGCACAACAGATGCTGATTTATATAAACCAGATTTACACGTGATGTTTCATAAACATATCAAATGTATGACATGAAGCAGATCTAGCTCGCCCTTCCTTCTTTCCTCAGAATTTTATTTCTAACTAGGTGGTCTTAAAAAACTTCAAGTGGCATCTCTTATATACCAGTGGCACCGTATTTTGCTGACCCCACATCACTGACGCACATCTCCTTCTCCCACAAATTCTATCGCCTCCCAACAGTCTCTCTTCGTATCATCTATACCTAAACCTGAGTTTGTCACTTCTGTAAGGGCACATTTTCATTCCCTCTCTGCACACATATTTTTTATTTACACACACACACACACACACACACACACACACACACACACACACCACTGTAATCAGAATAGTTACTTCTATTCTAAGAGAATGCACACCACTTGGCTACAGGGCTTACCAGTAAGGAATGGAGTCGGCTACTAGTTTTCTGCTCCTAGCTTTTATTTCAAGCATAATTCACAACTTAAACAAAAAGAACTATGTGGTCTGTTAATAAATGCTCATTGATCTCTGTTAAAGGCTATACTCTAAACAACTTCTTCAGCTCCTCCTAAGTGGCTTCTGGCTCATTTCCCTTCCTCTTCACAACCTGCCATGTAGGATTTTACCACCTCACATCTGGACCACTGCCAGTGCACTGGGCTAACTAGCAACACCAGTTCACATCTCCAATACATTCTAGATACCACTGCCAAATCCGTCTTCCCAAAACAGCAACTTCACTTGCCACTCCTCTGCCCAAAAATGTTTCTGAAAATCCCTACAAATAAAGTCAAATATCCTTAGGCTAGCAATGCTATTACTAAAAGTTCTTAACACTTAAGAGCCAAGCTTGTATTATCTCTGTTCAGTCTCAACTTGAAGCACCTATTCATGCTTCCCCTCCACCTGAAATGGTCTTCATCTTCCCCCGCCAAACCAAATCTTGGCCATTCTTTATTTCCCCCACAGGCCCAGCAACACACTGCTTCAGTCTTTACAAAGTACAGGGGAAGACTGACTCTAGAAAGCCAGGCAGAACCCAGGTACGAATCCTAGTCCTGCCATTGTCTTACTAGTTTGTGTGAAGCTGAGTGAATAAATTACTTCTCTAAGCACAAAATCTGCTTTTTAAAATAGGGCTAAGAAATTATGCAAGGAGTTGTAATGATCAAATGAGATAATGTAGGATTTTCAACCTCTTCATCTCATGAATAGTATGAACTTATTACTAAAATTCTGCAGCACACCAAAAAAACAGATTTTTTGCCAATCTAATAAAAAAGTATAATTTTGATTGATTTACATAAAAAATATTAATAGTAATTGCCTACTCTTTTTGCTCCAAGTGATTTAAAAAAAAATCAGGTACCTATACTTGTATGTAAGAATTTCTGGTACCAAGAATTAACCAATCAGATGCAACTTTATTATGCAACGTAACCAATAAATGCAACTCTATTATATAACCTATATAGTTATGGTTTAAGACAGAGCATTCACATCAGACAGCTATTTGACAATCTAAGAGAAAAGAGGTCAGTGCCCCTGACTAAATAGTCAGGTATTGCATGTTTAAAAGTTCCTGTGGCACATGAGGGTGCTGCAACATACCGGTTGAAAATCACTGAGATCATGTATATAATCATCATCACCATTCTAAAGGTTAACATTAAGTGTTTTATATGTAATGATATCTCACTTTACCCAATAACAGTTCTAGGGTAGGTGCCAGCCATTCCCTCAAATTATACAGATGAGGAAACTTAAGCATAAGGAGATGCATGAAAGTGTTTAACATAGCAATTGTTACATTCCTTCTCAGGTCACTTACTGTGGGCAGCTTTCTTTTCTAGCGCTAAATAACAAGACTTATTCCTATATGTCTTATTCTCCAAGAAAAAGCCTTCTGGGAGAAAACTGTCCTACACTTCCTTCATTATCCTATCAGACAGCACTCAAGTGGAGGAAAGGTACTTTGTCTATTCCCCTCAACACCAACAAATAGTACAAAATCTGACATACATTGAGAACTCGGGTCAAACCAAGCTGAAGCCATTTCACTGAAGGAATCAGAATAGTGATGGATAGACAGGTAGCAGAGACTGTTCGCTATTCACCAAAATTAGTTTACTTTTCTCCCAGAGTATTCAGCTAGATAACATTCCTAACCTCCCGTACAATAGTGTAGCCATGTGACTGAAGTTCTGCCAATGAAAAGTAAATGTAAGTGATTATCCCAAGTCCGGGCTGGCTCATTAAAACCTCCCAAGCATACCCCTCCATTGCTTCCCCCTCCCCCGGTATCTATAGGTGAGGAGGGAAACTCCCACAGTGATCTTGAAAGCTAAGGGTTGACAATGACAGAGCCTAGGTCACGGAATAACTGCCCCACCCTCACAGTGACCAAACACACATGCTTTGGACTGTTATGTGAACAAAATGTACGTATAAACATGACTCGTGTTTGAGCAAATATACATTTCTAGGGTCTATTTATAACAGCTAATAGATTACTCTAATAAATACAAAAGAGTAGGCCCTGTTAAATGTTTGTATAAATATCTGTTGAATAAATGGTTAACAAATACCAAATCTTTGGACGGTACTTACTGGCATAGTGGGGTACATTGGGGGCTGTATGAAAAAGCTTATGGATTCCATGCCCACAGTAGCTTCGAACAACTGAAAAGCCATTTGCTTGGGCATGCTTCTGAATAATGTTTCCCAGTTCTCTGTATCGAACGCCAGGTTTCACTAAAACGGAAAGAGAAGACTTATGAAACAGTAATAAAAGCTAACATTTACTAAGCAATTACTATCAATGTGCCAAGAACCTTTCTGAATGCTTTACAGGCCTACATGCTGAGACTTTCAGATGAGGAACCTGAGGCACAGAGAAGCTATTCTGGCAGTAAATGGCAAAGGGGTGATTCAAACCAGTGGCACTGGTACTTCCTCCTTTGATGTGGATGCATAGAGTAAGTGGGGGGAGGCACCTTTTGCTTTCTGAATAAACAAGAGAATGGAAAACACACTTCTCTCCTTCCCTCAGGTCCAGTGTGCTATTCTATTAAAGTGAGAGGAAGAGATGAGAGTAAAGAGCATCAGGAGAAAAAGGAATGTCCAAGGTAACTTGACTTGTCCTGAGTTTCAGTCTCATCAACTTCTCAAAGAATTACTTCCATAGAAGTGGTTCTCAAACTATTCACAGCTGCCTCTGGGGGTAAGGTATAGAAAGGTACTTCTCACATGTATATACTTCCTAGTTCATTTAATTTTTATGACTTTTACTTCTGTTTCCATAAAAACCAAAACAAAGAACTGGTTCTCATTGCTGTGAAGACTCTCCTGGCACTGCGACCCCTTGCACTGGGCCCTGCCAGACTCCTGGGGAATCCAGCCACGGTTCTGGGTGTCCTCCAACTCCCTAGTCGTCTCCTGTGCCCAATTTCAACTTGAGGTTCAGGTACAACATACCTTGTCCAGCTCATCAAATTTCTGGGCAAAAAGCTCAGGAATCATTTTTATTAACACTTACTTGCTCTTAACCAGATGTTCCAGCTTGACATTTTTGGGGGTGGGAGGTTAATGATTTTGAGGAACCATGCTGACTTTCATAATATTCTTGCATTCCCATCAAGCCTTCCTATCAACCCCAGTCAATGGGAAGAAAAGCAAAATTTTAACCCATGTTGGACAGTAGCAAATAAAGAAAATCCCTACTCATCAATAATGAGGGAGAGTGAAAGGGGAAATTCCTCCTTAATTCTCAAAGCAGAGGCAATCCTGGTCCCAAGGGTGCATGCAGTAGTAACTGTAGATATTTTTGGTTGCCACAACATGGAGTGTGGTACAAATGGCATCTGTTGGGTAGCAACTAGAGATGCTACCTAGCAACCTGCAATACACAAGGGAGGCCCCTCAAACAAAGAATTATCAGATACAAAATGCCATTAATGTGTAGGCTGAGAAACCCTACGAAGAAGGCTAATTTCAACTAATAGTCAAGCTCTCCAGTGGCTCACACTACGGTGGGCAGCCAAATCAATGGAAAATAGGACAGATACGACACATACAAACCACCTTCCTGAGATTAAGCAACTTTTGTTCTTTCCTGGCTACGTTATGATGACTGGTTTCTGGTAGTTTCCTTACAAGTCTTTGTAAAATAAATTTCAGCAGTCTGGTTATTTCAATCAACTCAGAGAATCAAAAAGGATATAAACATTGAACACATTATCTGGCAGAAACCCTAACAATTATTTAAAACTAAAGCTTCCACAAATGAGAAACTAAACGCTCAAGTTCTCATCACATAAAACCACTAGGAATATTGCAGTCCTTTAATAATCAACAGGGGCCCTGGCTGGTTTGGCTCAGTGAATAGAGCAACGGCCTGCGGACTGAAGGGTTGCGGGTTTGATTCCGGTCAAGGGCATATGACTGGGCTGTGGGCTTGATTTCCAGTGGGGGGCATGCAGGAAGCAGCTGATCAATGATTCTCATCATTAATGTTTCTATCTCTCTCCCTCTCCCTTCCTCTGAAATCAATAAAAATATATTTTAAAAAGTAAAAATAAAGGAATAAATATAATTAAATTAGATA
>NW_006297224.1:4141477-4159837 GCF_000327345.1 Myotis davidii
ATTAATTGGACTGTCGGGCTTTGGAGGGAGGGTAGAGGAGGGTGGGGGTAAAGGGGAAAGAGCAACCAAAGGACTTACATGCAGGCATAGAGGCCTAACCAATGGACACGGACAATGGGGGGGTGGAGGGGGGGTTGGAGGGTGATGTGGGGCCAGGGACACCCCTTCCTCTCTGAAATCAATAAAAAATATATTAAAAAAATAATCAACAGAAAATACATAAAAATACATATTGATACATGAAACTACCACATGCTTTCCTTTTTCATTCCTCCAACTTCACTAAATTAGTAAAAATGTCATTATCTCCCATGCATGTTAAATGAACTAAAAACAATAAAGAGAATGAATTTCTATTATTAGAGATAATAGAATTCTGTCCTGTCCAATACTTTGTTGATGATAGAACAGGGTTATTTTATTTTTTGTGGTAGTGGAGTGGGTGTGCAGAGACAGAGATAGAACACTGAACAATAAAGCTGAAATGCTATGGATTTCAACTGAAAATTTATTTGCCCTCAAACTGTCCTGTTTGGTAATGGACTGTTAATATTTGCAACAAAGCCTTTCCTTCTCTTTCCTCACAAGCTATAGCTTAAACAAACCAACAAAATAAACCCTGGATGAATTGTTTGCATGGACAAAGAGAACCTGAGAAAAATCCTACAGAAATACCCCTTCACCCACAGATATTCACAATAGCAAGACATCTAGAAAACACCAAAGTCAATAAGAAATAGTTGTAGAAATTTTCATATTATGCAATATATAGCCATTGAAAGAATGCAGTAGACTATGCATACAGGTACATGAGCTAATGTGGAAAGATTCCTAAGACACTGTAAGTTAAAAAGTACCAAATTACAGATTACTACAATTATGATTCCATTTATCCTAACTAACCACATACACATAGGGATGAGTGTGTGTGTGTGTGTGTGTGTGTGTGTGTGTGTTAATGGGCAGAGGAGAAAAAAAAACTATTAAAAGTAAATACCTCTGGAGAAAAGAGAGATATAAAAAGAGGAGAGACAAGTGCAAAGGAGGACCATTCATTTTTCCCTCATAATCTAGAATCCTGTTTTAGTGTTTTATGAGAACATAATATTTATTAAAGAACAAAACACAGGAAAAAATTATACTCAAAACTAACTATCCATACATTCCTCATTTGTCAGCCATAGGAAGATAAAATCACAGAAGAGTCAAAGGATGAGAGGCAATCATTCAGTCCATTCTCATCAAGGGATTCCAAATCATCCTTAAACCATCACTGTGAGAACCCAGAGCTCACTCTTGTAGGACAGAGGCAAGGCTGGCAGGGACAGGACTGCCTTGTGCAGTGACGAGTCATTCAAAACCCATCAACACAGGCAGGTCCCGTGGTGCCCGGCACAGAGGCTGACCTGCGTCGATGGCTTGCATCAAGCACTCATACGTGGTCTGAACCAGCTTCAGCGCCCCTTCGTCCACGTCGCCAACAAAGAACGTCTCATTCAGGTCCCCGTGATAACCATTGCGATAAAGAGTGATGTCCACTGCAAAAGAATGTGCAAATATAAAGAACACATTTGGTTTTGGTTTTGTTAATCCTCACCCAAGGATATTTTTTCCATTGATTTTTTTTTTTTTTAGAGAGAATGGAAGGAAAGGAGGGGGAGAGGAGGGAGAGGGAGGGAGGAAGACAGCAATGTGAGAGAAACGCATTGATTGGTTGCCTTCCGCACATGCCTTGACTGGGGCCAGGGAATGAAACTGCAACCCAGGTATATGCCCTTGACCGGAATTGAACCCTCGACCCTTGGGTATGCAGGCCAACATTCTACCACTGAGCCACACTGGCCAGGGCTTAAGATTACATCTGTTTTTATTTCAAAATCAAAGTCATTTCTCCCAACATGACAGCATCAAGCAGCTTATGAGAAAGATAATTCTGTATTCTCCTATTAGACCCCAATAGATGTATAGTTGCTGCCCAACAGACACTTCTTATCTACAATACAACTGAACTCACTGTGGAGAACAGAGACATGGTCACGCAGCACAAGCCAGACAGTGGACTTTCATTACTCTTATAGTAGTAACAGACCATTATGGCAGAAGAAAAATGCATCCAGGACACATTCATGCAAGATCAATAATCTGAGTTAATGATATTAAATGGAAGACTTTGTTACATTTGACATTAAACAGAAAATACTGCTTTAATTTATTCAACCAGTTTTTCTTCCTCTTGGTGAATCAATAAATAGAAAAACTTACCCTACTCTTCACTTATTTTTTAAAAACTCATTTGCCTTTCGCTTATTTGTGAATATTCATCCTTCTCTTTGTCCCCATGTTTAAGAATACAGATTATTGCTCCAGCCAGTTTGGCTCAGTGGGTAGAACGTAGGCTGCGGACCAAAAGAGTCTGAGGTTCGATTCTGGTCTAGGACATGTACCTCAGTTGCAGTCTCCTCCCTGGCCCGGGCCCTGGTTGGGGCTCGCGCAGGAGGCAACCAATTGATGTGTTTCTCTCACATGGCTATTTCTCTGTCTTTCCCTCTCTCTCCCACTCTCTCTAAAAAATCAATGGAAAAATAACCTTGGGTGAGGATTAAAAAAAAAAAGAATACAGATTACCACCACACCATTATAATACACTAAACTTATACTAGAAAGCACCTTCAATGAGTCTTTTTAAACCACGAATTTTCAGTCAGCCCACAATATCGTAGTACAGGTGTGTTGGCTCAAGCTTGATACACATATTCCTAAAAAAGCTCACACATCATGCATGTAATAAATGACAGGGTTCATATAACAGGGATGGGCAGGCATCACACCACCTCTGGAACTTTATGAACAGATACCTAATTAAAGCAATAACAATCCACATAAAAACAGTGCCTCCACTGTCATTCACAGCCAGCATCCCAGTGGGTGCATTCTCTGCAACCTTCCACATGTGGGCTCATGTTCCTCGCTTGATATATAGGTCCTTGAAGAGGCTGGATTACTAAAGAGACCAAGTTCATCAACATAAAAAGTACCATCTAGAGGAGTCTTCAACTTTCTTCTTAATCTCAGAGGAAAATGTCTAGCAGCTTCTTCCTCTGCATTTGCAACTTCTCAAGAGCTTAACTTCTTATAAGGAGGGCACTTCTGTAAGATTTCTAGCTTTTTTCTTAAGGTTTTCATATATTACTAAGGGTTTCTCTTTATCTGTAAGAAAGTCTGCGCTAAGCTCTTCAAAACCATTAGTGAACCAAAAGAAAAAGAAAACTCTCACTTGAATGAACGTTACTCCCACATTTCACTGACACCTTTCATCTACTTACCAATCACATGATAATCTGCATTAAAGAAAGACATGCTGTACCAAAGGCATCATACTAGAAGTATGTTAACACCATAAAAAATAGTTTCACAGATTTAAGATTTAAAATTTTAAATATAAAAAAGGATAAGTTAAAGACACAAAGCAAGTGAAGAAAACACAAGTCATTATCAGACACCCACCAAACCTTGTTGTTTCTTTACTTGTAGTGACCAAAGTCACACTTACATATTTCTTACCATTAACAATATCACCTTCTTGCAAGGGCCGTCGGTCTGGAATTCCATGACAGATAACTTCATTCACTGAAGTACAACAAGACTTTGGGAAATTATAATAATTCAATGGAGAAGGATAGCAATTTCTTGCAATACATGCCTATAATAAATTAAAATATAGAGAAAATAATTTGCAATGTGTAATCTTACCCAATTAACCAGATTTCAAACTTAAAAACTATGGAAGTATTTGTTGTACAGATGCTCTTCAAGGAAAGTTTGCTTAATATTTTATTTTAGAAGAAAAACAGTAGTTGTTACAATAGGGTTTGTGCTTGTCAGACAGACTACAGGCAAAACCAGTCCAAATTCCTGATAATAGCAAAGGAAAAGCAAATTTACATATTATAAATATATACAAATATGAAGATTCTAGTATAGAATTAACTACTTGTGAAAAATGTGTTATTTCAAGTAAAAAGATAATATTTAAGGTAATATTAACATGTACTTTTAATCCTATATAATAAAAGCCTAATATGCTAAGTTGTCCGGTCAACCGTTCGGCCATTCAACCAATCAAAACATAATATGCTAATGATATGCTAAGGCCGTTCAACTGCTCACGTGCACTGACCACCAGGGGGCAGACAATCAATAGGTCAACCAGTCGCTATGATGTGCACTGACCACCAGGGAGCAGTTGACTGGTAGGTTAGCTTGCTGCTAGGGTCTGAGCGAGATGGGCCGGATATGGCCTGGAGACCTTCTGCGGTCCCTCCCCAGCTGACCAACCTCCCGTGTCCCTCTCTGGCCCCGATCGTGTGCTGGTGGGGTCCCTTGGCCTGGCCTGAACCCTCTCACAATCCAGAGGATTTCAGAGAGCCAGTTTTGGCCCGAACCCACAGTCCAGGCCAAGGGACCCCACTGGTGCACTAATTCGTGCACCGGGCCTCTAGTGTAATTATAATTTATTATACAGAATTAGCCTATATACCTATAATCAAAAGATTAGTACTTAGTATACCAGGTGTACCAGTTAATAATGCAAATTTATAATCAAAGAAAACACAATAATTTCAAGAGAAACATCAAAAGTGCTTTATTCAAAGTAATGTCCATCCCTAGCTACACATCTCCCCCATCTTTCAGGTAATTTGTGGATACCATCCCAATAGAACTTTTCTGGTTTTGAGGCAAACTATTCAGAGACCCAAGCAGTAATCTGAAGGAGCAAGGTCTGGTGAATATGGTGGGGGGGTTAATACTTCCCAGGCAAGATCTTTTAATGTGTCTTTAACTGGTTTTGAAGTGTGTGATGGTGCATTATCATGAAGCAAAATTACTTTGCCGTGTCTTCTGGCACATTCTGGTCGTTTTACGATCAAAGTGTGGTTCAAATTGAGTATTTGTTGTCGGTAGCCATCAGTATTAACGGTTTCACCTGGTTTTAGAAGCTCATAACACACCACAACTTCCTGATCCCACCAAACGCAGAGCATTGTCTTCTTGCCGAAGTGATTTGGTCTTGCAATTGATGTTGATGGTTGACCTGGATCAACCCATGATTTTGTGCGTTTGGGATTCTCAAAATAAATCCACTTTTCACCACCAGTCACAATTCGATGCAAAAAAGACTTTCATGCCACTGAAGCAACATTTTAGTGATAACTTTTCGGTTTTCCATTTGTCTTTCATTCAGATGATGTGGCACCCATTTTCCTTCTTTTAAAATCTTTCCCATTGCTTGTAAACAATCGGAAATTGTTTGCTGAGCAACGATTAATCTTTCTGCAAGTTGTTTTTGAGTTTGACACGCATCTTCATCCAATAATGCTTGTAATTGTTGCTCTTCAAACTTTTTTGATTGACCTGGGCATTCTTTGTCTTTTACATCGAAATCATCACTTTTAAAGCATTTAAACCAGCATTCATAAGTATCTTGAGATGGAGCATGTTCACTATAAGCTTCCTGGAGTATACGATAACTTTCAGCAGCACTTTTCTTCAAAATAAAGTAATAAATTAAAATTTCTGCAAATGCTCTTTTTCTGGCACAAAATTCAACATTTTTAAGTTTAAATATATCTATGATGTTAACACCTTCAGCAAATTTGACATATGAAGTTTTGAAGCTTGTTGTCAATACAACAAAATAGCATACTTATCAAATCGCATATATATCAACATATATGTAACCCCATCTATTGAAAAAATTCCACATTATTAACCGGTACACCTGGTCATGTGGAACAACAAAGAAACCTCTAAGAAAATGGTCTGGTTTTCCAAACAAGTCCTATTTTACTAAGATATTTTTACACAGTGGTAGTCACAGCATATATAATTTTTCTTCCCACACTACCACACAGTCTTCAGACTAATAATTTTTAAATAGTGGCACACAATAACTTCATTGGAAATTACACTATTATTTGAAATTTAAATTATTTCCTCAATTACAAAAAATATCACTCTTTGCCAATAACTACCTATCACTTTTGCCTTGCTTAACAATACTATACTTCTATGATTCTCGTGACTAAAAATGCCAACTCCATCACAGGCTGTGTAACCGCAGGAAGTTAACCTCTCTGTCTCAGTTTCCTAACCTATACAATGGAGGTGCTAGCTAGCAGCATCTATCTCGTGGAGTTGTTGAGGGTATTAAGTGAGAAAAGGAGCACGTGAAAGAGCACCTGCCCACAGGAGGACGCAAGGTGCTATTACTGCACACTACGTATTTTATCACATATGGAACAATAACCAAAAGTCAGGGTTTATAAAATTCTGAATATTTTTTAAAAACATTTTTATGCTCAAGACACATTGTCAAATTTCCTTTCAAAAGTGTTGTCCCAATTTACAATCATACCACCACATTTCATCATCCCCAAATAGATAGTGGATATAAGCATTTTAAAAAATACTTATTAATACAGTAGAGCTTCATGATTTGCATTTGTTTGATGACCAGAGAAAATTAGTTTTCCAGGTGATTTCTTAACTAGGTATTGCTCTTCTTTTGTGAAGCATTTATTCATATAATATGTACACTCGTCTACTGTAGGATCTATATCATATTTACTACAAATACAGGGTGGGGCAAAAGTAGGTTTACAGCTATTCGTATGGAAAATAATATAATAATTAATAAATAATACAAGAATAAACTGTGTTTTGTATACTCACAACTATAAACCTACTTTTGCCCCATACTGTCTGTGTCTGGTCTATTTACTGCCTTGTTATTGTGGGTATGAAAGGGACTATTTTTTCCACTAATCTAGTTTCAGAACTTGTATTCTTTTTATTTCAAAGTATTTGATGTATATAGTGGCATGATTTAGTTCAAACACCAATAAATTAATCATTTTATAACAGCTAAACTAAAATGTTATGAAATGTGAGGTTTCAGAAACAAGGTATTTTACAGACACTTAAAGACAGAAATAATGACCGCTGAATATTTTCCACATTTAAAACAAAGTAAAAATTTGCTTTCAAATTAACATAGCCAAGTTACTTTAGACATTCAGAACTTAAGTTTAATTTTTAGTAGTCTAAAACATTAAATAATGCGAAACATTTTCAAACATAAAAGTAAAGTCCTTACTAAGTGCACAGCATGATCTATTTCTTCAGTAGTTACACCTGGTTTAATCATCCCAGCAGCAATGTCCAGGACTTCTCTAGCAAGCTGTAAAAGAGAAACCCTTCTTACATTTCAGAAGAAAGGAAATAAAAACAGAAATCTGTACCTTCTGCCCTATCACAGATTTTGTGAAGATTCATAAAGTGCACCTCACCTTAAAGGTTATAATCCTGCAGCTCTATTTTAAAACCATTTGTATTTCTAATGTCCATCAATACACGTGTGTGTAAATACATAAATAAAATTGGGCTAGCTAGTAAATAGCTTAATAAGTAAGTCTGATTTCTATGTGAAAATGCACATGTTAAGTAGTCTACACAATGATCAACTGGTAGAGATTGAGTCCTGTCATATTTCTGTAATGGGGAAGAAAAGGGAAGTAAAAGAATAGATGATTTCCTTCAAAGAATCACAGCACATGTGATGGAAACAAAATTTCTCCAGATTATCAAAGAAAATTAGTATCCAATCACTTTTAAGCACTGAATAAAAACTTTAAGGATCATTTCTAAATCAGCAATATCACCCTAGCCGGTTGGGTCAGTGGCTGGAGCATTGGCCTGAGGACATAAGAGTCATGATCCTGGTCAAGGCAATGTATTTCAGGTTGCAGCCTTGATCCCCCAGCCCGTTTGGAGTGTGAGTGGGGGGCAACCAATCAATGTGTCTCTCTCACATCCATGTTTCTCTCTTTGTCTTTCCCCTTCCCTTCCACTCTCTCTAAAAATCAATGGAAAAAAATATCCTCAAGCGAGGATTAAATAAACAACAAACAAACAATAGCAATTCTTCCTTTTTTCTTTAGAAAAATGTGAACATGTGACTTCACTTAATGAGTATCAGCCTAAATCCTACACTGCATCGGTATTTCACAATAGGATCGTTAGCTGAACTTTAAGCCTTAAACTCTGCCCTAAGTTATAATGACTTGTGAAAATAAGATGACAAAATGTCACAAAAACTAGATTCTTTAAAAATATAAGGGATAACAGAAAGACTCTCAGCTGAATATATACTTCCTGCCATATTAATTTTCAAATAGGTTATTTAAGTAGATAACAGCTGTTGTACAGAACTATATACTAACAATCCTATCTAATAAAGAGCTAATATGCAAATGGTCATCAAGCCCTCACGCCATCACAATCCATCACCAGGAGGCTGTGTGCACAGCGGGCAGGAACTTGACGCTGCATGTGTGGCAGAGGCGGGTCCCGGTGGCACTGCGTGGTGAGGCCTGGGGGTCCCGTGGCTCCACGTGGCGTGGAGGCAGGACCCCGTCTCCAGCCTACCTCTTTGGGGCAATCCATCAAGGAGCCCCAGATGGGTGGGCGGGGCTTATATCTTTGGGGCGATCAATGATGGGGCTCCCGCACTGTGAGAGGCCACAGGCCAGGCTGAGAGACCCCCCACCCCGAGCGCATGAATTTCGTGCACCAGGCCTCTAGTAGTTTAATAAAAAGCAAGTACGGCTAGCCAAAGCCTTACTACAGAGCACGTCTGCCCTTTGTAATTCAGCAAGTCACTGCCTTCCTGTCTAGTAACTGCTGAAACATGCTCTAACCCATGAGGTAAAAAACTTACCCTACATACGAGTCGCATCCCTTCTATATCTTCCGCTGAGAGTAATTTAATTTGAGAAGTACCCTTAAGAGCTTGTTCAGATTCAGACATTCCTGGAAAGGAAAATCAGTAAATAAAGCCAAATGAATGGGAAGATATAGTATTAGGCATAATTATCTCCCTGATGACATAATAATAGTCAAGTTTTACTATTTCACATAATGATATTTCATAATTTAGAAGGATTCTGGTTGGATTTTTTTTGAAAAAATATTTTCAACATGAAAAAAATAATTGCTAAGTAAACTGAAGGGCGAATACTAAAGAAGAAATTTACAGATCTATGAGAATTCAGTCAATATGGAGTACTTATTACATAACAGGCAGTGTGATAGTAAAGGTTAGTAAATTATTCACATTTGAATAGTACCGCACAATTTACAAACTGCTTTCATGACCATCATCTAATAAGGAAACTATATACCACAACTGATGAGTCAATTATACACATTTATTTTTTTTAATAGGAACCTAAGTCAGTGTTTTTCAAACTGCTGTTTGTGATCCATAAAGTAAATAAATGGAATAGAAAATAACAGATTATATTGTATAGGGTAGGGGTAAGTACTGTTATGAAATGTTTGTTAATTTACACACACACACATGCGCGCGCCTATATACAGATCGTATTATAAAATATATTTCTCACTTTGGGTTACAGTAAAAAGTATTAAAAAAAATACTTGAAAAATACTGCCCTAAGAATCTTCATTAATAAAATTACCTTAACTCCAATTATTCATATATTTAAAAACATTAAAGCCAGTATAATAATTATTTCAAAATCTGACAAAAAGAATATAACAAACCATAATCTAATATTTTTAAATAAATGTGGATAGCCCTGACTGGTTTGGCTCAGTGGATAGAGCATCGGCCTGTGGACTGAAGGGTCCCAGGTTCGATTCTGGTCAAGGGCATGTACCATGGTTGTGGGCACATTCCCAGTAGGGAGTGTGCAGGAGGCAGCTGATCGATGTTTCTCTCTCATCGATGTTTCTAACTCTCTATCCCTCACCCTTCCTCTCTGTAAAAAATCAATAAAATATATTACAAAAAATAAATGCTTTATCAATAAAAAAAGTAATAATAATAAATGTGGATATAAAAATCCGAATTAAAATATTATTAAACAGAATCCAAAATACATATAATACCCCATGACATAAGTGGAAAAACACATTAACAAATCTATTAATATAATTCCTCACAGACATAGATTAAGGAAGGAAAAATAAATGATCATCTAGAAAGATAATTCTGATAACATGGTCAGCATGTCAAATATAAATCTCAAGCCAGCAACCCATATCATGGAATGCCCACTTCAGCACCACTATTTATAACATTGTTCTGACAGTACTAGCAGGTATGTTAAACAAGAAAAAGAAATAAGACATATTAAATTAGAAAGAAAAGGACAAAATCTTTATCAATTTCAGATATGATTATATATAATCATATCCCTAAAATAAGGGGACACCTGGTGAATGACTAGAAATAATAATTTAGCAAGTTGGCAGATTGTAAATTAAATATGTCAAAATCAACAGCTTGCCCATATACAAACAATGAGCTAGAAAATAGAGAAGATACTATTTACAATAACAACTAAAAAAGATAAAATATCCAGAAATTAACTTAATACAAGACCTAATGAAGAAAGTTTTAAAATACCACTGAGATAAATAGACTTAAATAAAATAGAAAAACATACCCTGATCTTGGATAGGAAGACTCAATATTGTAAAGGTGTCAATTCTTCCAAAATTAGTCTATAAATTTAATACTATCCCAATTAAAAAATGGCAACAGGGTATTTTGGGGACAAGCTAATTCCAAATTTCACATGGAAAAACAAACATGCAAGAATAGCCAGGAAAATTCTGAAAAAGAGGAAAGGTGGGGGCAACAAGGCCTACCAAATATTAAAACATTATACAGCTATAATAATTAAGAGTTTGCAATGGCACATGATTAGACAAATGGGTTAATGAGACAGAATAGAATCCAAAAACAGACTCAAAGACTTGCGAAAATTTAATATAATTGTATAGGCAGCATTTTAAATCAGACAAAAAAAGGACTGATATTTTAAATAACTAATGGTGTGACAACCAGATGTTTTTCAAGGGAAAAATAAAGTTACATTTGTATTTAATTCCTAATACTAAATAAAAATGTTATCACACATAAAAAGAGTGAAGCCATAAAAATAGTAGAAGAAAGAAAATGAAAAAATCTATACTAATAAAAGCATAATATGCTAATTAGACCGAACATCCTTCCAGATGAAGCTGGGGCTGCGAGGGAAGCCCAGGTCCTGGGTGCCTGCTGGCGGCCGGAGGGAAGCCCGGGTCCTGGGTGCCAGAGGGAAGCCGGTGCCAGCAGCCGGGAGAAGTAAGGCCTACTCTTGCACAAATTTCATGCATAGGGCCTCTTGTCGTTTTATAATAATCTCTGAATCAAAAAAGTCTTCCTAAGTCATTAAGCTATAAACACCTCAAAGAAAACATTGATAAATTTTATTATAGAAAAATGTTGGAAGTTTGCCCTAAATGTAATGCTATAAACAAAGACAAAATGTTCAGTTGGGAAAAACCTTTTATAGAACACACATCAAAGGATTATTTTCCTTAGTAGAAAAAGAACACTTATAAATCAGTATGGAAAAAAACTAGTAACCTAATTGGGAAAGGGCTAAGATGAATAGACAGATGTATAAAAAGATGTTCAATCTTCTTCATAATTTAAAAATACAAATTAACACAAAATATCATCTTTCAGATTAGCACAATTCATATAGTTTGAAAACACTCTATGTTAGGGAAGATAAGGAAAAAAAGACTCCTATATGATTTTTAATAAAAATGACAACTGGCAAAATTGCTAAAATTTGTTATAGCTCTCAAAATAAAAAAATACATGTATTCCTTGATCTAGGTGTTTTACTTTAGTCAACTGATCTACAGAAATACTCTCACATGCAAGAATAGTTACTATAATCAAACAAGTAAAAACCTGGAAATAATCTAAACATACATTAGGAGGAACCTCGTTTAATAAATTATGATGTATCCACATAATGAAATACTTGTCATTAAAAAGAATATTTATAACATCTATTAAGAAAATAAAACAAGGTGAAAATAAAAAAGAATAAAGCATGGTGAAAAAGGTGTATATAGTTTGGTCTGTGTATAATTGGGGTGAGGGGCTAATGTGCATACACATGCAAAAGATCTCTGGAGCCCTAGCCGGCTTGGCTCAGTGGATAGAGCGACAGCCTGCAGACTGAAGGGTTCCAGGTTCGATTCCGGCCAACGGCACATGCCTGGGTTGCAGGCTCGATCCCCAGTGTGGGGTGTGCAGGAGGCAGCCGATCAATGATTCTCTCTCATCATTGATGTTTCTATCTCTCTCGCCTTCTCCCTTCCTCTCTGAAATCAATAAAGAAATATATATTTTTAAAAAAAAGATCTCTGGCAAGTTTTGCAAGAAACTGTTAATAGTGATTCTACCTCTGGGGAGTAGGACTTACTTTTCACTACGTAACATTTTATCCTATCAGAATTTACCATGTCTATGTTGATTTTAAAACTACATTAAGCCCTGACTGGTTTGGCTCAGTGGATAGAGCGTCAGCCTGCGGAGTGAAGGGTCCCAGGTTCGATTCCAGTCAAGGGCTTGTACCTTGGTTGTGGGCACATCCCCAGTAGGGGGTGTGCAGGAGGCATCTGATCAATGTTTCTCTCTCATCCATGTTTCTAAGTCTCCATCCCTCTCCCTTCCTCTATGTAAAAAATCAGTAAAATATATTGCGGAAAAAAACTACATTAAAAAATATTAAATAGCCCTAGCTGGTTTGGCTCAGTACAGCAAGTGTCGGCCTGTGGACAAAGGGTCCCAGGTTCAATTCCTGTCGAGGGTACGTGTCCCGGTTGCGGGCTTGATCCCCAGTGGGAGGGTGTGCAAGAGGCAGCCAATCAATGATTCTCATCATTGATATTTCTATCTCCCCCACCCTCTCCCTTCCTCTCTGAAATCAACTTTATATATATATTTAAAATACAGCCTGGCTGGTGTGGCTCAATAGTTGAGCGTTGACCCATGAACCAGGACAGGGCACATGCCTGGGTTATAGTCTCGATCCCCAGCAGGAGGCAGCCAATCAATGATTCTCTCTCATCATTGATGTTTCTAATGTCTCTCTCCTTCTCCCTTCCTTTCTCTGAAATCAATAAGAACCTATTTTTTAAAAATATTAAACACAGAGTAATGAACTTATACATCCTCAAGAGCTATCTATCATTCAGACTATCTTTTCCTTCAATGTATCTGAAATAGTGAAGTTTAAGTTTTTAAATTATATTCATAAAAATGCAATATGGTTCGCCACTTCTTAGAGAACAATGGCAACTTAACAGATTAAACCACAAGAAAATGAATATTCAACCATTTTTGACATGCAAAATCAGTAATTTCATATAATCCACTTAAGTTATGCCGACAGGCCCTACAATCTGAGACTGTTCCACTTGTGCTACAAATTACCTATCTTCTCTGGGTCTCTCACCATCATTATCTATAAAATGGAGAAGACAACAGAATCTACCCCAGAAGTAACACGTGAGAACTTAGCATAGTGCCTGACATATAGTTATGAACAAATATCACTTACAGAATCATCATCAGTACTACTGTAATCATTGCCATCGATACTAGGTTCTATTACTTCTACAGACCAATCTTTAGTTAGGCATTCATTTGAGGCCTCCACAATCTGTTTTTATCTAAATACGTTTTATTTAATTAAAGTATAGAACATGTTAAATCAAATTGATTTTTTTAAATCTAGAATTCGATATAAAAACACAAAATTCAATATTATGTTGAATGTAGTCTTAACATCTGAACATTACTTTCAGAATTGGGTAGTGAAAGGGCGAGGGCTACGCCCTCCATCTTACCCTGGATCCTCCATTTTTTGGGCAGCAGCCTTAGCCATGTGCTCGGCAAGGAGCTTCTTCCCGGAAGCCCAAGCCTCTGCTAGCCACACCTAGGATTTCTTTAAACTAACCAATGACAATCAAGGGAAGTGCCCGCCATAGACACAATCACATCCTGTGTAACAAGACTCTGACTTGTGCCTGGCCAATCAGCAGGGCCCACAGTCCTCTCTCCTCCCCTTACTCCAACCACCGTATAAAACCCCTCTCCCCACAGAGCTCTCTCTCTCTGCCGCTTGCCAGTGCATCAGTGAGTGTGATCGGGGAGCCGAGCTAGCTCAAATAAAGACTCTTTGCTTTTGCATCGGACTCCGCTGGCTCCCTGGTGGGCTTTTGGGGATCCTGAAATCTGGGCATAACAGGTAGATTTCTTGAAAAGAGTCTTTTAATTTTCTCAAATGTTCTAGTGTGTCTTAAAAAGCTATGTTTACATTTACTAGAAATCCAGCGCTAAAACAAAAATAAACAAAACGAAAAGAAATCCAGCACTGAAAAATTTTCCAAAGAAAAGCAATCCTTTCTTTGCAGCGGTCATCAGGCTCACAAGCTGAAAACTGAGGAATCAGCATCGAAAAACTCACCTAAAGGATGATCAGCATAATCTGGTCTTTGAATATAACTTGGCACGGGCCTGGTTGGCATCTAAAAACATCGAAAGATATGTGTTAGTTAAAACCAATTCAAATCGGAAAGCAATTATCACTATTAAAATTTACTAACAAAAGAAATAAAAGTGAGGAAAAGACTAAAAAGTTCATTCATTTCATTTAAATGAAAAAAGTTTTAAATGACATCTTAATTATCACAATATATCTATTTCATGAAGATTAAGCTTCATTTTCCTAGTGCTAATGCCACTTAAATATCCTAAGAGGGGAGGGTGGCCAGGGCTATTAAGGATTTAACATCACAAGCAGACAACAAGGTACCCATGTTGTTCCGAACAAGCTGGCAAACCATCAACAACAATAAATTACATCGCTAAGTAAATATACACCATTATGTTGATTATTATCTCTGGGAGCTAGGCTTAAAAAGATGTTCTTATGTTGTTGATATTTGCCCCAAATTTTTAAAGATGTATTCTTTTTATTTAAAAAAAATCAGTAAAAATTTTTTAAATATTTGTGGATGACAAATAGATTTCAAATTAAATGGATTCCTATGTTAACGTGCTGAAGCCCATCTGGCAAGAACATAGGAAGGAGTAGGAGTGGCAGGAAAGCCCTATCAAAATTACGGTAGAACTATATCACGTTAAACAATTTTAGAAAGGTAGCAATATACGCTACCACCACGCCAGCCAGAAAATATCTATTCTACCATTTTCTTTTTTAAGATTAAAGAAGTTTTAATCCTTTCACCTAAAAATTTTTTCTTCTTCCAGAATAGCCAATTATCCCTATTAACTTCTAAATAATGTTCCATAAAAAGAGCTAGAATGTGAACTTAATCCTGGTTATATAATTCATAACTGGAATACAACTTACAGGTATCATTTTTAGTAAACTGAAAATTGGTTTTAAGAACGTTAAGTGTTTATTGCTTTATTTACTCACCAGTGGATAATGTGGTCGGAGTTTGCCCGTGTACCGATAACCTGCCCATGGGTCAGTGTTAATATCACCTTCTAGGCTCCAGGAAGACAATTCCCGCTTTGCCTTTTCATCTTCTACGTGATAAATGGATGAGAGAAAAAGACAGAGAGGGAGAAATGCTTCAGTGTCAAACTACTGAGCAGCAGCATTCTTTAACTGTAACTTGTGTGAACACCACACCAAAGAGTATACAGGTACAAAAGCCCAGCAAATTCCCGCCTTAGCCTATCTCACCAAAGCTATTGTTTTCTTGCTATGTTTACAACCCTATAATACCTCAAAGATCCGTGTGTCTTGTGAGAAAAAGCCTAAGCTAAACATATTGTAAGTTTTTATACACTATTGACTAGGAACAGCTCATAGTAGAATTCCTTTCCTCAAGCAAATGCTCAATGTATACTCTCTACAAGATCAATGTATAGAAAGCCCATTTTGAAGAATAAAGTCTGAGCCAAGGCAATATTTCAAATTGCTTTAAAAAATTTATAAGCATCATTTGCCTTTTCTCAGTACAGGGTAACAGAAGAAATTAGAAAAAGGTAAAGATAAGGGGAGGGAATAATCAGTAGAAAATTACTGAAACCTCAGTAGAAAAATTTAAGAATCACACACACACCCCTTACCAGGTTATAGTTATTAATACATAATGTTGCATTTAGTGAAATGTACCTAAGACTCATTTTCACACAGAACAGACCAGCCCCTCTATGGTATCTCATATCAGCAAACTGACCATACCTCCATCTACAATGTAAAAAAAACAACAACACTAAATAGACCTTGAATAGCAGGAATTAAATCCCTCAGAGTGTCAACCTACATACCTCCCAAGGCACACCCTTCTTTTCTTGATTACTGCCATGCTATCACAAGTTTTGAAAGTCAGGCTTTAGATCATTTTAGAAGTGTATGAGAAAAATAAAACTCCCCCTTTACAAAATATATTTAAAGTACAAAATAGGGAAGAAAAGATGAAATCATACCATATTAAGCTAATGAGGAATGGTGAAATTGATGAAGTTGGTCAAAAGATACAAAATTCTAGTCATAAGAAATACGTTCTAGCGATGGAATGTACAGCATGGTGACTAAAGTCAACAAAAATATAATCCAGTCAAATGTCCTCATTTTACAGATGAGGAAACTGGGTAAGGGGAGGTTCCAGTAGCCAATCCATTCACATTACTCTGGAAGATAATACAATGATAATATTACATATAAAGTAAAGAAACAGAAAAGAATGAGAATGGAAAAACAAAAGAAAAGCTCTACTGTGCTACTGAATTTTAAATATCTTTCTCACGTAAGGAATTGAAGAAAGCCATGGTGAATGTTAATGTCAATAGGAAAATTATCTCTCACCCCAGGACAAAACTGGACTGCATTCATTGCCTCAGGGTCAAACATTACAGAAATACTTAGAGATGCAGGCCCACTGATGCCTGCTTCAGCTATGAAGAGCATCATCAAGTGCTTTTGTCTGGAATATGAACTGCAATAACAATTTCCACCTGAAACCTAGGGCAGAATAACAAGATGTAGGCTTTTGTTTTAACATACTCCTGTGGAGGCAGCAAGGAAAAAGAAAGATATAAAATCTTTCAAAGCTTCCAGCTGATCTGCATTCCAAGTTTTCCACAATCTATTTTCAAAAGAGAATTAAAAGCAGACCTCAAACAAATAATAAATATAACCAAAAGATTCCTAGATGAGATTGAAATCTGGCAAGTTCTTTTTGAATAATTTACTTAGGAAAACGTCCACTTTAAAAGTCAGTTCATTTACATTTTAGGGTCAGTCTGAGCTGAGGCCTAAGAGCTAGACCAGGGGTGGGCAAACTTTTTGACTCGAGGGCCACAATGGGTTCTTAAACTGGACCGAAGGGCCGGAACAAAAGCATGGATGGAGTGTTTGTGTGAACTAATATAAATTCAAAGTAAACATCATTACATAAAAGAGTATGGTCTTTTTTTTTTTTTAGTTTTATTCATTTCAAACAGGTCGGATCCGGCCCACGGGCTGTAGTTTGCCCACAGCTGTGCTAGACACATAATGGACACCTAATTCAGCTGAACTGGACTTGGGGTTGGTAACAAAATTGCAAACTAAATGATCTTTTTCAAAAAGCTGTGAAAGCACAGGACAGTGTAAATAATACCTGAAAGCTGAATCTCACACACACATCTGGATGAAACAGGACCAGGTAAGAGGACCTGTTCCGTCCACAGTCTGGTTCAAAGTACATCACATCCAGGCTTTAGTCTTTAAAAGGTTCTGTGCAGGTTGCCTCCTCTGGTCAGCTGACACAACATGACTGCCTATACCTAAGCTTTGCATAAGACAGGATCATCTGATCACAATTCTGACTCAGTTCTTCGAGAAATGACTATTAAGTAGCTGTGCAGCACTTACTATGCACTGTACGTATGCTAAGCATTTTGCATGGATTTAATCCTCACAACAGACAAAATTTCAGCATTTTGAAGGTGAGGCTCAAAGTAATGTATGCTCGCAAGTCTTTGGTGGAATCAATTCTGAAACATTACATAAAACCTTCACTCTGCAATCCAAAAATCAAGCACTCTAGTTTTGAGGGTAGAGGAGTGATTATTTAGATTTGGTTAGTTGCTGTTTTTTTAAAGGAATTTTTACAGCATTTTTGGGGCTACTCAAAAGACAGCTATCAAATGCTTCCACCTCTTACTTTAAGAAATGGGAGACAAGCACACTGAATAAATCAGTGATACATAAAATATCCTAATATATAAAAAGCCAGGGGCTGTCATGACTGAAACAACCAGACGGATGACTGAACAGCAGGCTGCATGGGCCGACCAGGCCGGCAGGGGTGGGGGGCAGTTGTGGGGTGATCAGGCTGGCAGGGGGGGAAGTTAGGGGTGATCAGGGAGGCAGGCAGGTGAGCACTTAGGAGTCA
>NW_006297224.1:4160058-4168809 GCF_000327345.1 Myotis davidii
GCTTTGTAATCTAACTGGTTCTTTCTATCACACGAAAAAAATAAGTCCTGGGCCTAGCTGGTTTGTGCTCAGTGGAGAGTGCTGGCCTGCAGACTGTAGGGTCCCGTGTTCGATTCCAATCAAGGGCACATGCCTGGCTGCTGGCTTGATCCCCAGTAGGGGGTGTGCAGGAGGCAGCTGATCAATGATTGTCTCTCATCATTGATGTTCCTATCTCTCTCTCCTTCTCCCTTCTCTCTGAAATCAATAAAAATATATTTAAAAAATAAAGAAAAATATATATTTTTAAAAAGTCCTGTCCTTGAATCACTTATTTCACACTTGAAATTTTCCTAAGGCCTGATTAGCTTCTGCAATCAAGAGAACCCCAAATCCGTATGGTTTCACTGGTGAATTCTACTAAACATTTAAGGGAGAAATAACACCAATTTGATATGATCTTTTCCAGAAAACAGAAGAGGAGGAAACACTTTGCATTTTATTGGAAATAAAATTACTCTAATGCCAAAACCAAAGATATTAAAAGCAAATTACAGAAATATCCCACATGAGCAAATATATAAATCAGGCATCCTTAATTAGAGATCAGCACACACTACACCTTAAAAGAGAGTATTAAGATGTGAAATGCTACTATGTCCACTCTGGCAGGAAATACGGCATAGGAAATATGCACCCAAACTTCAGCACTGTGTGCCTTTAAGGGCTTTGTAATCTAACTGGTCCTTACTATCACACACAAAAAATAAGTCCTGGGCCTAGCTGGTTTGCTCAGTGGATAGAGTGCTGGCCTGCAGACTGTAGGGTCCCGTGTTCGATTCCAATCAAGGGCACATGCCTGGCTGCTGGCTTGATCCCCAGTAGGGGGTGTGCAGGAGGCAGCTGATCAATGATTGTCTCTCATCATTGATGTTCCTATCTCTCTCTCCTTCTCCCTTCTCTCTGAAATCAATAAAAATATATTTAAAAAATAAAGAAAAATATATATTTTTAAAAAGTCCTGTCCTTGAATCACTTATTTCACACTTGAAATTTTCCTAAGGCCTGATTAGCTTCTGCAATCAAGAGAACCCCAAATCCGTATGGTTTCACTGGTGAATTCTACTAAACATTTAAGGGAGAAATAACACCAATTTGATATGATCTTTTCCAGAAAACAGAAGAGGAGGAAACACTTTGCATTTTATTGGAAATAAAATTACTCTAATGCCAAAACCAAAGATATTAAAAGCAAATTACAGAAATATCCCACATGAGCAAATATATAAATCAGGCATCCTTAATTAGAGATCAGCACACACTACACCTTAAAAAAAAAAAAGGGAAAAGGCCTAAGCATGTCATCTCATGACATGACCTACTTGATATCTTATCTCACTACTGTTTCTTGGAATAAGTTGCTATGTTTTATGATGCCCTGTTCCTTCCTAACCCAATATTCTTTCCCCCTAATTCCTTTCCCAATAATCTTAGTTCCAACGAGGACCCTTCCCCAGACATTCCCTCCGCTAGGACTATCGTCCTCGGCAGTGTTGTTGGGATCAATTTATTAGGGAGAAGATACAGGGCTAGCCAGCTGAGGGTTGTCTCTATCCAACACAGCTCAAAGGGATCAAGAATATTAGACTCACCACTGAAGAAAATCATCCCAAAAGATCCAAGAGGGCATCACACTAAACACTGTGGTACGAGTAAAACCCAAATGGCCTCAGTTCATTGCAGTTAATAATTATGTTATTTTCACTTTGGGCACATCAGTGGTTTAATTCTTTTGTAGGATAGGTTTTAATGAAATAATTCACCCTTGGAAATCCAGGATTGAAGAAAGAGGCACATTTCAGTTAGTTAACAATGCCTGGGGTAGCGACTCATTCTAAGCTCTTTTACTAACATACTGTTTCACCTCAACTCTTCACTCACCTATGCTTTAACCTCCTGATTATAAAATATTAATAACTGCCGTAAAGAGCTCTAAAATACCAAACACATTAGAAATACAGCATTTTATCTATGAGTGAATAAAACTAAATGGCATTACTTAAAATCAATCTCTATATTTGATTTGAGGTAACAAATTCTGCCTTTTATGCTTTGAGAAAGTCATTTTTCACAATCAGCTTTCCTCCTCTCTAACCACATTTCCTCCCACAATAGTCTAACATTTCCATTAAATGTAGACTTCACTTTACACAAGCACAGAAAATATCTTTTTAAACTGTTGATATAAAACAATCTACCAAACTTTATTAAATCAACAAATTCCTAAAATACACACACACACACACACACACACACATATATGTATATATATATACATGCATACAAAGAGATAATAAAAAAAATACCAAGGTCAGTAAGCTGAAACAAAACCCTTATATGGAGGACCATGTGCTGTCTGGCAAGCGTTCATCTATCAGGATAGCAATGCCATAAGAACAGAAACCCCCTGCCAATTTTCAGGTAATTGTGATGGGTTGTCTGTCTTAAGCCAGCCACACTAATGACATGAATTTACAAGATGAATGGCCAGAGCAGGAAAGGCCATTTCAATCAGAGACACATTGCGGTGGTGACAGCAATAGCTAAAGCAGCAGCCAGTAGTTTCACTTTGTGGTGTCTCACAAATAACTTCAAAAGAGCAAATTAAACATCAGACTGGAAGTAATAACATTACATGACCAAAAAACCTAATAGACTTTTGAGTAGAAAAGCCATCAAAATTCAAACTAAACAAACCAAGAGATCAGGCTAAACGAAGCCAGATAGCTCATGTGTCCCAGCCCACAATAAGCAAACATTTCTAGCAAAGGAAAGACAGTGCCAAAAGATTAGACCTTCTCAGGTATTGCTCAAGCAAGATCTATCCCAGCAACCATTCATGTTTTCATGTCACATGTCATACAATAATATCAACAAAGATATTACTCAGCCACATTTTTTACATAACACATCATAAAGAATAAACAATATGTTCAAATTCTAGCTTTTGAATTACACTTAGAATATTCAAATGCACTTTCTGAATATTCAAACATACACTTTTAAAACTGGAAGAATTCTTATCTTTCACAAAAAAGCCACTTCGAAGACATACGGTGTAGAGATGTGTGATTTCACTTACTTGCTTTCTTATGTAGTAACTTGTGAGTAGCCCAACTTCCTTTAAAACATTCCTAAAAGAGCAAACATGAAAATTAGTGTCAGGCCTTCCTTAATTAGAAACATCTTTTTTTTTTCTTTTTTTAATATATGTTATTGATTTTTTACAGAGAAGAAGGGAGAGGGATAAAGAGTTAGAAACATCAATGAGAGAGATCAATCAGTTGCCTCCTGCACGCCCCCCGTGGGGATGTGCCCACAACCAAGATACATGCCCTTGACCAGAATCGAACCTAGGACCCTTCAGTCCTCAGGCCAACGCTCTATCCACTGAGCCAAACCGGTTCGGCAATTAGAAACATCTTAAGGAACATTTTACATAAAAAAGGGTTATTGGAAATTTCATTTACAAAAAAGAAATCTTTGACTTCACTGAATATTGAGAAGAGCTTAAGAAATGATATCTGCTTAAAAATTTATTTCAAAAAGCAACCTAAACTCTAAATTACTTCAAATAAGCAAGAAACATTAGTCTATATTGTAAATAGTAGTCACAGTTACATTTTGAAGTGTTTAAAATAATTTAGGGACATAGTCATAAGACAATTAATCATAAGACAAGGAAAATGTTGCATTATTTATAGAAGTTTGATTTTCAGTCATACCCACTTTGTTAACGATGTGCTGACAGCCCTACTAGACTGAACTCCATGAAGGAAGGGACCATGTTGAGCTTACCAACTTGTCCCCAGAACTAAGCAGAGAGCCTAGCACATGGTAGTACTTGCTGATTGGACAAATAGATGAATGACTAGAAAGACTAAGCTTTTCACTCAGGAAAATAGGTTCACATAACGTATTTCAGACACCAGCAAGAATTACTGAACTGGAAAAACGAGTTCAAGTAATAAATTGAATTAAAGTAACGAACTCAAGCAATAAATTAGAAAAATGATTCAATTGTATATATTACTTATGCTTTGGTATTTAGAGTCTCTCTTTCAAAGAATTTAAAATACAGCAGTCGCCCTTATTTCACTTTCCATGCTTTTCGTTACCTGCAGTCAGTTGCAGCTCAAAAATATTAAATGAAAAATTCCAGAAATAAACCATTTTATTTATTTTTAAATATGTTTTTAGTGATTTCAGAAAGAGTGGGAGAGGGAGGGAGAGAGAGACAGAAACATCAAAGATGAGAGAGAATAATCAATTGGTTGCCTCCTGCCGCTCCACACTGGGGATCAAGCCCGAAACCCGGGCATGTGCCCTGACCAGGAATCAAACTGTGACTTCCTGGTTCATAGGTTGATGTTCAACCACTGAGCCACTCCAGCCAGGCCAATTTGTACATTTTAAAGTGTGCTCCGTTCTGAGTAGCGTGCTGAAATCTTGCGCAGTCCCACCCCAGACATGAATCATAGCCACACAGAATATATACACTGCCCGCCTGTTAATGATTTAGTAGCTGTCTCAGTTGTCAGACTGACTCACAGTATTGCAGTACTTGTGTCAAATAACCCTTAATTTACTTAACTGGTAATAATGGCCCCAAAGCACAAGAGTGATGGTAGCAATCTGGATATGCCAAAGAGAATCCATAAACTTTATCATGGGTCTATATGTTTAGGAAAAAACATAGTATAGGGTTCAGTACTACCCGCAGTTTTAGGCATTTACTGGAGATCATATATGTAAATCATTACAAATATTAAGAAAATCCACAACTTCCTACAAATGTTTTATCTTTGCAAACATAAAAGAGTAAGTCATGGATAAGAGAAAAGGTAAGAAAAAATATAAACTAAAACACCCCTAGAACTACATAGTAATCACACTACATTACACCAGTGATGCTAGGCAACCCTCCCTAGAGGTCTACCCAAGGGCCTGAGGGGCTCCAGGGCCAGGATCTTCACTATTTCCCCTTTGCTCTCCTTGTATCCTCACAGCCTGCAGCAGCTAAGCCAAGAAAACCCAGATCTTACCTAGTTCTCCTACTACAACATCAATAGACTTCAAGTGTATAAAAAGGTATCCACAGCATCCTTAGATTTATTTTTATTTTTTTGAAGCTAAAACTGAGTTCAGTCTTTTGGAGAGAATGGAGACGTGGTGGGCGGAATAATAGTGCACCAAAGATGTCCATATGCTAATCCTCAAAACCTGTGACTGTGTTAGGTTACAACTATGGTAAAGGGGAGTTAAAGCTGCTAATCAGCAGACCTTGGGATGGGGAGGTTATCTTTTTATCTAAATGGGCCCAATGTAATCACAAGTGTCCTTAAAAAGGCAGAAGAGGGAGGGAGAAGGAGTCAGGAAGATGTAACAATAGAAGCAGGGCAGGGAGAGATAATTATATTATTGGCTTTGAAGATGGAGTGGGGGACCATGAGCCAAGGAATACAGGCAGCGTCTGTAATACCTGAAAAGGGCAAATAACAGTCTCCCCAGAGCCTCTAGGCAGCGTTCTCAACCTGTGGGTCGCGACCCCTTTGGCGGTCGAACGACCCTTTCACAGGGGTCGCCTGAACCATCCTGCATATCAGATATTTACATTACGATTCATAACCGTAGCAACATTACAGTTATGAAGTAGCAACGAAAATAATTTTATGGTTGGGTCACAACATGAGGAACTGTATTTAAAGGGCCAGAAGGTTGAGAACCACTGCTCTAGAAAGGAATGCCAACCTGCCGACACCTGATTTTAGCCCTAAGACCTCTGCAACTCGTCTGACCTACAGAACTGTAAGATAAGTCTGTTGCTTAAAGCCATCAAATTTGTGATAATTTGTTATAACAGTTACAGGAGGGAAAATGAGTTATTCCTATTTGTTGTCAAGCTGCAAAAACTAATCACAACTGGCAAAAAGATCAAGAAATTAGTAGGAAAACATATATTTATGTTTTGAAAAGTCCCAAGAACTAAGTGATTTCTTCAGTATTACCACGCCTACTACAGGAGAGGAAAGGAAAAGTCAATTTTGACCTATAATATGAAGACAACCATAATAATAACTGTAAAGTTACTGTTTACTGAATAGGTGCAGTATAGGCCTATATCTCATTTCATCCTCACAAGAACCCTGCAAGGCAGATGACATTATCCCCGCTCTACAAACGACAGCACCGAAGCACCAATATGCAATAATTTGTCTATCACATAACAGAACCATGCCTGGCAGAAATAAGACTCAAACCCAGCATTACCTCACTAAAGGCGATATTTTCTCACTGCTTTACAAAGTGTGGGTGGGGGTTAGGGGGGTGTGTGTATTCAATTCAAAGCATAATTTAGCACTAAATTTAGAACCAGAAAACATGGGTGTGATTAAGCTCTACAACTGTAAGCTCTAAAATTTTATCTCTAAATCTAGAAAATGATATTATTAACCATTCTCATGGACCCTCAGTTGCCTCATCTATAAAGTGGAGTTGATATCTCCAGGAGCAGAAAATGGAGATTAGAGGAGATGATGTAAATAACCTATATGAAAGTAACTAACAAGTGTCTGTCCTACAGCAAGTATCAATGCAAACGACATCCCAGTGCTTATCACTATGCCTGGAACTGAACAGGTTTCCTCAATATAGGTTGGAGAATGAACTAAGATTAATGTGATCATATACACAAGAGCCTTCTAGTTGTAGGTGGAAATGTAAACTCTTTTCATTACCTACTAGGACAGGCTGCAAGCTGCCTGCTCCATAGCCATTCTCCCTTTGCCTTAACACCAACAGAATCCTGCTAGTGGAGGTATAATGTCCCAGCTAAAAACATTCCCAGCCTCCTTAATGATGCGGTGGCCATGTGATCTAGTCTGGCCAACAAAAATGTAAGCCTCGCTGTTGGGTAGGACTTCTGGAAAGCTTCTTAGAAAACCGACACGTATTTTCTATTCTTTGCCCTTTCCTGCGTCTAACAGGGAGATGCTGCCTGAGGTGAAGCAGCAGTCCTGAGGCCACAAAGCCACAAGCAGACCCCAAGCGGCCTGGATCTCTAGTGACTTTGGGCAGGGATTGGAGTGATGCAGTAGAACAGTGATGGTGAACCTATGACACACATGTCAGATGTGACACGCGAACTCATTTTTTGGGGTTGAGTTTTCTTTGTTAAATGGCATTTAAATATATAAGATAATATCAAAAATATAAATCTTTGTTTTACTATGGTTGCAAATATCAAAAACTTTCTTTCTGTGACACGGCACCAGAGTTAAGTTTGGGTTTTTCAAAATGCTGACACGCCGAGCTCAAAAGGGACACCATCACTGCAGTGGAACCTCTGGAGGGAGCATAGCCCTGCTGCCACCTTGATTTACATTCAATGAAATTAATTTTGGACTTTTGGCCTCCAGGACTGTGAGAGGATAAATTTGTTTTTTAATCCACTCAGTTTGTGGTGATTTGTTACAGCAGCCACAGGAAGCTGAAACAGTAACTGACCAGTCATCAGGGCACAGCAGAGGAATGAATCCAATTACTAACAACACTGAAACAGGGTGAAAGACTAATTACAGCCTTTCTAAAGTTTCTTCAACTTACATGTACTTATATATGGAGTCAAGTCCCAATTATTCATGATAATTTATAAATGGGGCAAGCAAAGGCAGATGAGTTATTTTAAGAAACTTAACTTTAGCCAGCAATTTCAACTTCTTCTCTTCCTCCCTGTCCAAGCTATTCTTCATCACAGATATGACTGGCAAAGAGGCGGGGCAGATTGGAGTTTCACCTGTTTTTCCTTCTTCCTGGCAAAGATGTTTATGGCAGTTAAGACTGTCAATGAGAAAAAGATCAGGGGTGGGGAAGAAAAGTGAAAGGAAAAGCTCAAAGTAGGTCCTAGAACCCCATTTTAAAGTCATCCAGGCCCAGAGGCAAAGTCCCAGCACCGCAGAATGTTGGGTGCACCACTACTTTTCTTCACTTCCAGGTCTTTTTTTTTTTTTTAATATATTTTATTGAGTTTTTACAGAGAGGAAGGAGAGAGATAGAGAGCTAGAAACATCGATGAGAGAGAAACATCAATCAGTTGCCTCCTGCACACTCCCCACTGGGGATGTGCCCGCAACCAAGGTACATGCCCTTGACCGGAATCGAACCTGGGACCTTCCAGTCTGCAGGCCGACGCTCCATCCACTGAGCCAAACCGGTTTCGGCCACTTCCAGGTCTTAATGCTAATGTTTCCTTAACACCAGACAAACCGTCTGCATACTAAATATACTTGTGCAATTTCCCATTCATTTTCATTATGCAAGCTTAGAACAGACCAACTGAATACCTGCCCAATGAGAACTATATATGGCGAAAGTGGGATACACATCTCCTAGGTACCGATATAGCCAATATTGTAGCACTACTATTTTTTTCTTCCCTGAAAAATGAAGGACAGATTCTTGGCTGGGCATATAACCCCCTTATTCAAAGTCCTAAACTACTCCAATTGTTAGATAAGCACTAGCAAAGTTAATACCCTCAGCCTGGCAATGCCTTTTTCTGCCATCCTGAAATCCTATCCTATATAATAAAAGGGTAATATGCAAACTGACCCTAGGAACGCCCGGTCACTATGATGCACACTGACCACCATGGGGCAGACGCTCAATGCAGGAGCTGCCCCCTGGTGGTCAGTGCACTCCCACAGGGGGAGC
>NW_006297224.1:4169305-4179559 GCF_000327345.1 Myotis davidii
ACAGATGTGCACACCCCAGCCTCTAGTTAGAATATGAAGAAGCAAAAGGACATTAAAAAAAAAAATGAAAACAATTTGTAAGAACAATGTAGAAGTGAGTTCTATATTGGGTTAACACAAATGACCTTTGAGATATTCTTCAGCTCCACAAGCCTATAACTCCAGTTTTATAAGTAACTACAGGCCCAGTGCACAAAATTCGTGCACTTGGTGGGAGTGTCCCTCAGCCCAGCCTGGGCCCTCTTACAGTCAGCGCTAAGGATGTCCAACTGATGGCTTAGGAGGGGAGCAAGCCTAAGCTGTCAGTTGGACATCCCCTGAGGGCTACCGGGCTGCCAGAGGGATGTCTTGACTACCAGCTTGGGCCCGATCCCCCGGGGAACAGGCCTAAGCTGTCAGCTGGACATCCCCCGCGGGCCTCCTGGACTACGAGAGAGCACAGGCTGGGCTGAGGGACCCCCTCAAGTGCACGAATTTTCGTGCACCAGCCTCTAGTTAGAATATGAAGAAGCAAAAGGACATTAAAAAAAAAAATGAAAACAATTTGTAAGAACAATGTAGAAGTGAGTTCTATATTGGGTTAACACAAATGACCTTTGAGATATTCTTCAGCTCCACAAGCCTATAACTCCAGTTTTATAAGTAACTACAGGCCCAGTGCACAAAATTCGTGCACTCAGGGGTGGGGGGTCCCTCAGCCCGGACTGTGAGAGGGCACAGGCCAGGCTGAGGGACCCCACCGGTGCCAGGGAGAAACCGCGGGAGGCCTCCAGGAAATGTCTGGCCTGTCTCGCTCAGTTCTGATCGGCCAGACCCCAGCAGCAAGCTAACCTACCAGTCAGAGCGTTTGCCCCCTGGTGGTCAGTGCATCATAGCAACTGGTCGACCAGTCGACTGTCTGCTCCCTGGTGGTCAGTGTACATCATAGCAAGCGGTTGAGCAGCCTTTGCATGTCAGTAGCATATTACACTTTGATTGGTTGAATTGACAACTGGACACTTGGCATATTAGGCTTTTATTATATAGGATTATAAAAGAGATTACAAGTTCTTAGAAATTTTTAAATGACAGTAGAAATGAATGTCTCAAAAGAAAGATAAAGATAGAAAAATCTCCCCCAAACAGTGAGCAAAATTACAAAAATTTAAAAAAAGAGAGAGAGAGATGGGGCCCTGGCCAGGTAGCTCCGTTGATAGAGCATCATCTTAATAAGCCAAGGTTGTGGGTTCGACCCCCAGTCAGGGCACATATGAGAATCAACTAATTAATGCATAAATAAGTGGAACAACAAATTGATGTTTCTCTCTCTGTGTCTCTCCCCTTTCCTCTCTCTCTAAAATCAATAAATAACAATTAAAAAAAGAGATGATATTTTTGAAATAGAGGATTAAAACAACAAGTTTGATATTTGAATAAACAAATTTCAGAAAGAAAATGGAGAGGGGAGGTCAAAGAAATAACAAACTTTTCCATAACTAAAAGGAGTTTCCAAACGGAAAAGGCCATTTACGGATGAAAATCAATTTGCCCAAGGTATACAATGTGAAATTTCCTACCAGGTCCAAGGGAAAATCCAATAAGCTTACACAGAAATGCCAGGGAAAAATATTGAAAATGTTATGAATCCCAGTGGCATGAGACTTTCAACAGCACTAGAAGCGAAAAGAAAATGGATCCATAACATAAAAATTTTGAGGAAACCATTTCCAAACTGGAATTGTATACCTAGCCAAACTGAAAATTGAGTGTCAGGGCATAGCAAGAAATTTTCAGATATAGAAAATCTCAAGTTTACCTCCCATACAATCTTTCTCAGGAAGCTACTGGAGGAAATCCTATATAATAAAAGGATAATATGCAAATTGACCCTAACAGCAGAATGACTGGGAATGACTGGTCACTATGACACACACTGACCACCAGGGGGCAGACGCTCAATGCAGGAGCTGCCCCCTGGTGGTCAGTGTGCTCCCACAGGGGGAGCTCTGCTCAGTCACAAGCCAGGCTGATGGATGCCAGCACAGCGGTGATGGCGGGAGTATCTCCCGCCTCCTCAGCAGCACTAAGGATGTCTGACTGCAGCTTAGATCTGCTCCCCGCTGGCAAGTGGACATCCCCCGAGGGCTGCCGGGCTGCCAGAGGGATGTCTGACTGACAGCTTAGGCCCGATCCCCCCAGGGAGCGGACCTAAACCAGCAAGTAGACATCCCCTGATGGGTCCCAGACTGCGAGAGGGCCCGGGCCGGGCTGAGGGACCACCCCCGCCCGGAGTGCACAAATTTTTGTGCACTGAGCCTCTAGTATTATATAAAACACTAGAGGCCCAGTGCACAAATTCGTGCACCAGTGGGATCCCTCAGCTTGGCCTGTGGGTTTGGGCCAAAACTGGCTCTCCAACATCCCCTTAGGGGGCCCAGATTGCAAGAGGGCACAGGCCAAGCTGAGGGACCCCACCGGTGAACGATCTGGGCCAGGGAGGGACACGGGAGGTTGGCTAGCCGGGGAGGGACTGTGGAAGGGCTCCAGAGCATTTCCGGCCCATCTCACTCAGTCCTGATCAGGCGGACCAGCAGCAAGCTAACCTACTGGTTAGAGCGTCTGCACAGTGGTGGTCAGTGCACATTATAGCTAGTGGTCGAGCAGCCTTAGCATATATTATGCTTTGATTGGTGGAACAGATGACCAGACACTTAGCATATTATGCTTTTATTATATAGGATGAGAATAAACCAAGAAAGAGGAAGATGTGATACCGACAAGACAACAGAGAAGTCAAGGGTATCTCCAGGATGATGCTTGAAGAGAGATGTAAGGATGACTACTATGAAGCAAGCCCAGGGAGCAAGAAGTTCTGGCTACAGGAGGTCAGAGGGTTCCAAGAAAGACATTTCCAAGATAAAAGTGATTAAATGTCAAATGCATTTAAAAGTACTAAAAGGAGTTCTAAACAATTGTGGAAGAGTTTGGGGATGAATCAGTAAGTGACCAAAGGAAACTATTAAAAGAAGGGGCCCGGCCCTCATGGCTCAGTGGTTATGGGTCGACCTATGAACCAGGAGATCATGGTTCGTTTTTCAGTAAGGGCACATGCCTGGGTTGTGGGCTAGATCCCCAGTGTGGGGTGTGCAGAAGGCAGCCCATCAATGAGTGATTCTCTCTCATCACTAATGGTTCTCTCTCTTTCTCCCTCTCCCTTCCTCTCTGAAATCAAGAAAAATATTTTTTTAAAGGGAGGATGGAATTTGTAAGTTAGAAGCATTTAACCAGGTATGTGAAATAATTTTACCAATCAATTAAAATAAAAAAACACATTTTAATGAATGTTTTTGTAACATTTTTGCCTCTATGATGTTGATAGTAAACATAAACACAATTAAGAAACATTTAGATTAGCTTATTGTGAATTAAGATTCAATATAACATAAAATATTTTAAAATATACATACCCGCTGCTAAAGAAACCCCTTTAAAGAAGTTTATAATATGAATGAATTAGTATCTTTAAAAAATCAATAAGTAATTTTAAAGGAAAACACAGAATTTTAAACTAGAAGAAATTTACAGTTTTATAGATGAAATTTGTGAAGGAGCCAATTTTCCACTCAACAGCAACTCTATTCTGCTGTTAGAGAGATCTTACGTGATAATCAACAATTTTTAAATGCTATTATATTAATATAACCCATAGATAATGTTCTTTAAAGTGAATTTTATGTTCTACAGACAGTGTAATAATTTTAAATGAATGCTTGCTCATGGCCATATATAATACTGTATATGTCCAGATATTTAATGCAATTTGAGACTGAAAAGTGAACGTCTTTAATGTTTAATGATACCATGTAGGTTAAGTATCCATTTCACTGTATCATTTCCTGCAGTGTGATACTTAACTTTAGATCACTGTATCCTTTGAGAATCGTGGGAAAGCAATCATTCCCTTTCAAAGAAAAATAAAATATCCATGTATGAATAAGCATGTGCATGCAATTCTATTTATTCACTTATTCATACAAACATGGAGCATACGTTATGTCCAAAGCACTGTGCTAGGTGCTGAGCATTCAGCAGTGAACAATATAGGTTCATTCTGACAAATATCACATGGCTAATTACACAATTACTACATATTTTAAGTCAGAAGGGCTAAAAAGAAAAAGATACACAGTGCTATGAGAAGAGGTTGAAGACCAGAGTTAAAAATACAGGCAGGAGTCAGATGACATTAAGGATTCTGGTCTATTCTAATGACAACAAAAAGCTTTTAAAGGGTTTTACACCAAAGAACAACCTGATAAAGACTTGAGCTCATGACATTACTGCTCACCAATTACAAGCCCAAAACTAAAACTCCTTTTTCTAAATAATACACAGAATGGTCTTGAAGAACTCTATAAAACTGGTTTTTAATACAAGCAGTCCTTGCTTTGCATAGTAGTGCCGAACTGTAAAAATGACCAAGCAAGCTATAACCATAAAAAGCAATCTTCACAATCAATAGAAAAAATAACAAATATAAAATAACTAGGGGCCTGGTGTACGAAATTCGTGCACGGGTGGGGTCCCTAGGCCTGGCCAGCGATCAGGGCCGACTGGGGCCAGGCTGATCGGGGCCAGGCCAACTGGGGCCTGAAGGCCCTGGAGGGTCGGACGCCGGACACCGACACCGCTTTTGATGCCCACCAACATGTGGTTCTCTGCCTCCCCCTTCTCTCTCCGCCACACAGTCACTTGGGCCTGCCGGTCGGGGGGTGGGGGGGGTATGACCACCAGCCTCCCCCACAACCCCTGGTTCCCCGTCCCAGGCCAGGGCCTGGCCCCGATAAGGTGATCGGGGCCTAACGCCTGGGAGGAGGGACCGTGGGAGGTTGGCCAGCCAGGGGAGGTTGGCTGTGGGAGCACACTAACCACCAGGGGGCAGCTCTTGCATTGAGCGTCTGCCCCCTGGTGGTCAGTGACTGGTTGTTCTGGTCATTCAGTCATAATGGTCACTTAATCTTTTATATACACAGATATTGAATGTCAACTATAATTAAAAAATAAAATTTTTTAAATTGTAATTGATACATGACTTTAAAATTTTTTGTCAAAACCTTAAAAGCTTGAGGGTCCATTCATTTGTGTAAAGTGGTAGCTCTTTCAAAGTTTGGTCCTGGGATCAGCATCATCATTTCCTGGAAATTTGTGAGAAATGCAAATTATTATGCCTGACTCCAAATCTGCTGATTCAAAAACTCCTTGGAGGGACCCAGAATTCTGTTTTCACAAGCCTACCCGGGGATTTTGGTGAGCATGCAATGAAGAACCACTGGTTTAATATATATTTTTCAAAAGAAAGATTTTGACATTTTTAGTCTTTAAAATTTTTTTAGTTAATACTGTAGAGTCCTTTAAAGTAATCCTTCAGGTCAGATAAGTAGTTCTCTTTTGTCCTTTCATGATTATTAATGAAGGCAGTGAGATTTCCTACTACCTTTTTTTAAAAAAAAAAAGTCATTTATTTATTTTAAAATATATTTGTATTGATTTCAGAGAGGAAGGGAGAGGGAGACAGAGATAGAAATATCAACAATGAGAGAGAATCATTGAGTGGCTGCCTCCTGCAAGCCCACCCTGGGGATTGAGCCCTCAAGCTAGGCTTATGCCCTGCTTGGGAATCGAACCATAACCTCCTGGTTCAGAGGTTGATGCTCAACCACTAAGCCACGTTGGCCGGGCGATTTCCTAGTATCTTGATAATTCTGCTTATTGATAACTCAGAAAAATATTTATGTTTATCATTATTATTAGGACCATCACATTTTACTGTTTTGCTGACATTTCACTGCTGTAAATGGTCTGGTGCATAGCTATAACATCTGCACATTTCTAAGGAAAACAAGAAAAGAATGCCTGTAGCACTTTTAGACTCATGGATTAATAATGAAGCAGCAATTAGTCAGGAATAGAGTGTGAAGCTCAACTCAGTTTCACTTTCCAGGTCTGAACAGAAGAATTTCACTCAGTATATAAGATAGTACATGTAACATTCATTGCCATGCCAAGGACACCAAAGAAGCTTAATATTAGCTTTCATTATATTGGTGCTTTTCAGTACTATTCTAGCGAAGGTTCCTACAAGCCCTCCTGTTTATGTAGCATTACGAAGCTTGACTAGACAACAAAAACAAAAAATAAAGAAATGAAGAATATGAAGAAAAACTCCATTCAACAGCCTAATTTCTCATATGACTATGTATATATACTACGGGCCCAGTGTACAACTTCGTGCACATTGTAAGGAACTGTGGGCCACGAGTCTGCAGTGGGCAAAGGGGTGGGTTTCAGCCCATCCTCCGTGCCCCCACCTGGCACCTCCTGCCACAGCCCCCGGTCCCCTGTCTGCTGGCAGCCCCGCTTCTGCCGCTGCTCCCACTCACTGATGGCACCGGCCCCACTTGCACCCGCTGATGGTGCAGAGCAATTGGGACGGGTGCAAGCAGCAGGTGAGAGCAGGGCTGGCGCCATCAGCAGGTGCAAACAGTGGCTGCTGCACTGATAGCCCCTCAGGAGCAGGGGGAGGTGGAGAAGCCCTCAGGGACAATCGGGGCCGGCAGCCACCGCTCTCACCCGCTGACTGCACAGAGCGATCAGGACCGGGGCTGGGCGCTGGCAGCAGGTGCGACAGGCAGCTCCAGCGCCAGCTGCGGATGCGAGCAGGGCCAGCAGTGGGTGCGAGCGGCAGCTCCAGCGCTGGCAGAGGGTGCGAGCGGGGCCGTCGCTGACAGCAGGTGCAAGAGGTGGCTGCCAGCCCCCAGTGCCCCTAGGGAGCAGGTGGAGGTGGAAAAGCCCTGACGGGCAATCGGGGCCAGCACCGGCAGCAGGTGAGAGTGCTGGGTGGGACCGTGGTGCAGGGGAGCAAAGAATTTTCAGTAACCACCAGAGGCTCGACCTGATGACAGCGACTGGCGCCCTGCCTTGGTCTGGCGCCCCCGCTCACCTGCTCCAACATCCTGCCGCGGCTGACACCTACCATGTTCTGCGTGCTGCCGCCTGCTGCCAACGCCTGCCATGTTCCACGCGCATCCTCTGGTGGTCAGCGCGTGTCAAAGCGACTGTTTGTACGGTTGTTCCGCCGATTGGTCTATTTGCGTATTAGGATTTTATATATAAAGATTACAAGTTCTAAAGAAAATATCAGAAATTAGCAATGTATCAAAAATAAACTTACTATGATTCAATTAAACTCTATTATGACATTTCTGTCCAAAAAAACCCACAAAAACCTTAAAAGCTCCCTTACTGTCAGTTATAAAAATACAGGGAACTGGAAAAGAAAGTAAAACTAATATCTGTTTAGTAAACTGTAATTTAAAAGATTAGAAATACCGCCGAAACCAGTTTGGCTCAGTGGATAGAGCGTCGGCCTGCGGACTGAAAGGTCCCAGGTTCGATTCCGGTCAAGGGCATGTACCTGGGTTGCGGGCACATCCCCAGTGGGAGATGTGCAGAAGGCAGCTGATCGATGTCTCTCGCTCATTGATGTTTCTAACTCTCTATCTCTCTCCCTTCCTCTCTGTAAAAAATCAATAAAATATATTTTTTTTAAAAAATTAGAAATACCTAGAATTAGAGTGTTTTATTTCATTATTTAAAAACCTACCAAGACTAGTTTGAACAATGTTTGCCTTATTCCCACTGTATAACTTAGAAAACAGAATGAGCATCTTTTTCATGCTTAGCGAATTGTCATACTCTTGTCTAGGTTTGGATTGTCTTACAAATTTTATCTTTTACACTTTAAATACCTCTGAGAGTCCCTTTAATGTAAAGTTTTTTGTTGGTGTCACTTCCCCTGAAACACTGTCATTCTTGTCATCATAACCATTTTCTTCATTTATGTCAAAAGTTTGCCTCATAGCCCTGGCCAGTGTGGCTCAGTTGGTTGGGTATTGTCCAATCCACAGAGAGGTCACTCAGGAGGCAGCCGATGGATGTTTCTATCTCTCTCCCTCTTCATACTTCTCTCTCTAAAAATCAATGGAAACATATTTTTTTAAAAGTTTGCCTCACCGAGTTCCTCTGGCTGCACAGCTAGAATATCTAGCATGGGCAATATCAGTATTCCCATGGTCAGCTAATTCTTCTATAATTCCACTTATGTTTGATATAGATTTCACTTCCAGAATTATCAGTTACCATTCCTTTGCTACACTGTCATCTTTGTTGTCCAATTCCTTCTTTCAATTATCCATTATTTTATTTTATTTTTTAATAGATTTTTATTGATTTCAGAGAGGGAGGAGGAGGGAGAGATAGAAACATCAATGATGAGAGAGAATCATGATCGGATGCCTCCTGCACACACCCAACTGGGGATAGAGCCTACAACCCAGGCATGTACCCTGACTGGGAATCAAACTGTGACTTCCTGGTTCATAGGTCTATGCTCAACCACTGAACCACGCAGGCCGGGCTAATTATCTTTTTTTTTTAAGTGTCATTTACATTTATCACTGGGAAACATGAAAGCAACGCAAGTACAGGTTTTTCTGTCTGCAGGAAAACTGACTGACAGATCACAGTGACCAATCATTGGCAGGCTTTGAAAGAAGGGGAATGATATGCTCCATAAATAAGCCGCACACCTGTGATTTTTCTGCGGCGGTCCAAGGACGGAAGAACTAGCAGTGAAGCTTATACTTGATGCAATTACTCCATAATGTTGAGAAATTGGTTTTGTTTTACTGAACTGAGGTAACAAAATTCATGCATGTTAAAACTGCAAAATAAGATCTGCCTTTAGAAACCAAGAACTGGTTCTTTGAAAGGATAAATAAGATTGATAAACCTCTAGCCAGGCTCACCAAGAAGCAAAGAGAGAGGACCCAAATAAACAAAATCAGAAATGAAAGAGGCAAAATAACAGACCTCACAGAAATACAAAAGATCGTTAAAAAAAAAAAAAATACTATGAACAACTCTATTCCAACAAACTAGACAACTTAGAAGAAATGAACATATTCTTAGAAAAATACGACCTTCCAAAACTCAATCAGGAAGAATCTAAAAATCTCAATAGGCCAATAACTAAGGAGGAAATTGAAGCAGTAATCAAAAACCTTCCAGCAAATAAAAGCCCCGGGCCAGATGGCTTCACAAGGGAATTTTACCAAACATTCAAAGAAGAACCAATACCTATCCTCCTCAGGCTATTCCAAAAAATTCAAGAGGAAGGAACACTTCCAAGCTCATTCTTATGAAGCCAGCATTACCCTAATACCAAAACCAGATAAAGACAACACAATGAAAGAGAATTACAGGCAAATATCCCTCATGAACATAGATGCCAAAATCCTCAACAAAATTCTAGCAGTACATCAGAAATATCATAAACCATGACCAAGTAAGATTTATCCCGGGGAAGCAAGGATGGTACAATATCCGCAAATCAATAAACGTGATACATCATATAAACAAATTGAGAGATAAAAATCACATAGTCATATCAATTGATGCAGAAAAAGAATGTGACAAAATCCAACACCCTTTCTTGATAAAAACCCTCAGCAAAATGGAAATAGAGGAATCATACCTCAACATAATAAAAGCCTTATATGACAAACCTACAGCCAACACCATACTTAATGGGCAAAAACTAAAACCATTTCACCTAAGAACAGGAACGAGTCAGGGATGCCCACTTTCACCATATTTGACATATTACTGGAAGTGCTAGCCATAGCAATTAGACAAGAAGAAGAAATACAAGGTCTCCAAATTAGAAAAGATATAAAACTGTCATTATTTGCAGATGACATGATACCGTACATAGAGAATCTTAAAGACGCCATCAAAAAATTCTTAGACTTAATGAATTTGGCAATGTAGCAGGATACAAAATTAATGCTAAGAAATCTATGGCATTTTTATACACCAATAGTGAACTTACAGAAAGAGAGATTCAAAAAAATCCCATTTATCATCGCACCAAAAAAAATAAGATACCAAGGAATAAACTTAACTAAGGAGGTAAAAGGCTTCTACTCAGAAAACTACAGGACACTGTAAAAAGAGACAGAGGAAGACATAAACAGATGGAAGAACATATCGTGTTCATGGATTGGTAGAATCAACATCATTAAGATGTTCACAATACCCTAAGCAATCTATAGATTCAAAGCAATCCCCATTAAAATACCAATGGAATATTTCACAGACCTAGAACGAACTCTCCAAAAATTCATCTGGAATAAAAAAAAAGACCCCTAATAA
>NW_006297224.1:4180629-4182683 GCF_000327345.1 Myotis davidii
AAGGGCACACATACACTGTCATTCTGATAAATCTTGTTATAGTGTCCTCCATAGGTGGTTAACAATTTATTTGCCTACTTGCTTCACCACAGCCTTACTATTATAGCTTGTTACGTTTCACACGATCTCACACATTAGTGGAATACAATGAACAACATAAACTGATGAACAAAAACAGATCCAGAGACAGAGAAGCATCGATCAGACCGTCAAACCTCAGAGGGAAGGTAGGGGAGGGTGGGAGTAAGGGGGAGAGATCAACCAAAGGATTTTTATGCATGCATATAAGCCTAACCAATGGACAGAGACACCAGGGGTGTGAGGGCATGAGTGTGTGTGTGTGGGGGGGGGCAATGGGGGGATAAGGACACATATGTAATACCTTAATCAATAAAGAAAAAAAATGATCTGCCTTTATATAGTTGGCAACTTTGTACAACCCATTTATAGAACTTTTCTAAATAGGTTATGTAAACAAAATACTTCTGCATCATACAGCATCTTTTGTTCCCTCACAAAAGCTGACACATATTTCCTTAAACAAAATAACATCTCTTTCCCAACTGATTCATTTAGAAACACAGAAGTTTACCTATCAATTTAAATCAAGAAAGGGAGGGGGAAGAAACCATCAAAGAAAAGAGGTAAAAGAAGCATTTAAAATGTTACAAACAATGTATATCTTCGCCTTTCTAATATAGTAGAACCTCGTTTCTCGAACTAATTCGAGAAACCGAATCATTTTTCCCATTAGAAATAATGTAAATTTAATTAATCCATTCCAGACCCCCAAATGATTCCCTGATTTAACCTTTCTTATACACAGTACATGTGTATTGTACGGTTTAATCCATAAATAAACACTTTAGAAACAAAAAAGGACATGAAATGTAAATGAAAATTTAGCAAAAAGGAAATGTACAGTAAAAAATGGAAATTTAACAATTATAAGCAGTAACAAAAGCAAAAACATGAAAATATTCACAGTACAATATCCTGAGATTTTAACAGTGGTAAACTGACTCAAATTTGTGCATTCTCTCATTGGTTTGTTACCTGAGAGATGCATGACTGATCATACAGGTAGCATCAGCATGAAAGAGTTGTCAGGTTGAGACGCAAACTGTTCAAGATGGGAGATGTTTGAGAAGCGAGATTCCACTGTATTGCAAAAAATGTACTGTCCACTATTAATTCATAATTCAGAAAGATAATTCATAATTCAGAAAGAGTTTAATAGTAGAAACAACTCAAAACCCACATGGTTTTCTAAAATAATTTCAAAACTAAATGTAGGGCAGTGGCTAAAATCATGGACTTTGAAGTCAGACAGACTTGTACCCTAGCTTGGTCACTTATCAGCTGTAAGACACTGGGGAAAAAAGTATTGCCGTCTCTAAGTTCTGCCTTCCTAAACTGTAATGTAGAAAAAATTACTGTGTAAAATGTGTGGCCGGTAATAAGTGCTCAATTCTAATTGTCATCAATTTTACTATTTTAAAAAGCATTTTAAATGCTATTTATCTTTAACCTGTTTGTCAATCCTGGCCCAAACTTTTGGCTTATGAAAACTGATGACAATTAGGCAGCTAGTGATTACTGCGGGCATTGTATCTCACTAGCATCATTGCCCACAGAAGCTGCGCATTGGGAAAGGGGATGCAAGAGCCCAGTACAACCTGAAGTTCCAAAGAGCTTCCAGCCAACACACAGACCATCAGCACAACCTGTGACCAATCTTTGATGGAATACTGAGTTATTCAGACACAAAGGCAACCCCTAGAAAGTTAGGCTTTTTCTGAAATAAAATTTTTTAAATTAAATAAAAATAAAATGGGCACAGACTTTAGTAGCCACACTGCAAAGGAGACAAAAATCACGGATTCACAAATTTAGTCTATAGAACTATCCTATCTAATAAAAGAGAAACATGGTAATTAACCGTACATCCGCTACACTTCCCATTGGCTAATCAGGGCGATATGCAAATTAACTGCCAGCCAAGATGGCGGCTGGCAGCCAGGCAGCTTGAAGCGAAAATGAGGCTTGCCTGC
>NW_006297224.1:4183211-4186837 GCF_000327345.1 Myotis davidii
CCTCCTGACCTCCTTGCTCTGTGCATGATAGGGGGCGGTGCCCCAACTCCCCAATCAGCCCTGCTCTGAGCCCGACCAGTGGCTGCACCTAGGGAGTGGGCCTGCCCTCTGCCACCCGGGAGCAGGCCTAAGCTAGCAGGTCGTTATCTCCCGAGGGTTCCCAGACTGTGAGAGGGCACAGGCCGGGCTGAGGGACCACCCCTCCCCGTGAGTGCACAAATTTTGTGCACCGGGCCCCTAGTATATATATAAACAGGGAATATGCTTATTAGCCCGGATATGCTAAATAGTCACGACCAGTCAGGCGTGGCCCACCTGCGCAGGCAAGCCCATGGTGGCGCCCAGCCAGGGGCTGCGAGCAAACACACCACACCACCTGTCCTGGGAGTGACCCCCGGCAAGCGTGGCCACCAGCGAGGGGGGGCACACGCGGGCCCGCGGCAATGCCCAGCCTAAAGGCCGGCTAGCTGGGGTTCGCAAGCAGGCCCACGGCATCCCCGCCCTCTGCTGAGATGGAGCGGCCCCCAGAGGAAGTGGCCACCAGCTGCCTGCCTGCATGACGCAGCCTGTGTGCGTCCCCATCCAGTGCCGAGGTGAAGTTGCCTGCATCCCCGGCCAGGGACGGGACACTGTCTGCCTATGTCCCTGACCTCAGACGTGGCGCTGCCTGTGTGCATCCCCACCCTGTGCCAGGTGAACCTGTCTGCCTGCGTCCCTGGCCAGGGACATGACACTGCCTGCGTGTGTCCCCTGGGTCTTGCCCAGTGGGGATAGGGCTTGCCGAGTCTGGGTTTCAAGTGATTTTGAGGCGTGCACAGGTGTGCGGGGTCTTAACTCTGGCTCCACAGCGCACCCAACACTCCGACAGGAGGGAGGAGGGAGCCTGATACCCGCATCCAGGACCCACACAGCAGGGCGGCAGGAACCCCATCCCTCACAGAATCAGCCATTGGTTAGCTTGCTTTCAGCGGCCTGACAGCCAGGAATCCCATTCACTCGCACCCAGGACCCAGACAGGTTGTTATTGTTTATTTATTAATAAATTTATAGATTACTTTCATATACACTTTTCTAATTTTCTTTCATCTCTGACACTTCTATTATAGAGAAAGGGCAAATAGTGGTATTAAAATATTTCTTCTAATTAATTCCCTTTCTGTGTGCATGAATTCATGCACCGGGCCACTAGTCAACTATAAAATCTCAACAGAATGCAGGGAGCATCTATTTGAGGACTCTAAAAAGGGAATAGATGCAGGCAGGTTAAGAAAGACCACAAATTTGAGATACCACTCCACTGCCAATCACCAGAGTCACCAGGAAAGTGACCACCAGGGCAAAAACACAAAAGCGCTCCAGGAGAAGCCCTCTGATTCTGGCTCATGGAACAGGAAAGGGAATTCCCAGTGCTCAGAGTACGAATACCCACCTTCTTTCCTCTTTTCTGTCCTCTCACATCCTAGACCCCAAGTGATCCATGAGCTTGTTTTACAGAAGCCAAAATTCTTGGGAAAAGGCATTTCCCTCTCTTATCGGTAAAGCTGTGGTCCAGAGAGGGTGGAGCCAAACCCTAATGCTTTTTTCTCTGCGTCCTCCTGCCATCTAGCCCCAGACACAGGCACTGTCAAAGAAGTGTGCAGCAGAGCAGGTAACTAAACCCCCGCTTTTCAGCTAGAGGACCAAAAAACAGGATTCCCAACGAAGCTCCAGAAAGTATCCCCATAAAGTTGTTCATAACACAAAATGCAGGTGCTTGTGAAAACAGAACTAATAGCTGTAGGCCATCAGCCAGGTGTCAAACCAAGCACTCGGAAAGCTCTAAAGAGCACTGCAAAGGCTTTGAAAACGGAACTGACATTGGAACCCAAAGCCCAAAGAGGCAGGTGAGAACTTGCAGCCTGAATCTAACCAGATTAGTAGCCTGCTAAAATAAAAATATCAACATTCTGCACAGGATTTAAACAAGACTCAAGATCTCTTAATATTCAAAATCTCCAGGGTACAGTCTAAAATTATGCGGCATATAAAAAAGAAATAAAAATTTAACTCATAAGGGAAGTGAGTCAACAGACACCAATGCTGGCATTCATAATGTTGGCATTAACTGACAAAGAGCTGATTAAAGCAGCTATTATTAAAATGCTCCAATAAGCAATCAGGAATATCCTTGAAACCCTGGAAAAAGAGAAAAATCTTTGCCAACAAAAGAAGATATTAAAAAAAATTTTTTTTTAATTTTTCAAATGAAAAAATTTTAATTGAAAAATAGCTAAAATGAAAAACTAAATGTATAGACTCAATAACAAAATGGAGATGACAGAGAAAAGATTCAGTGAACTAAAAGATCAAAAAAAAATTATCCCATTCAAACACAGAAAAGTTTATTTTAAAAATGAACAGCACCTCAGGAACCTATGTGATGATAAAAAAGAAAATTGCTGCCCTGGCTGGGTGGCTGTTGGTTGGAGTGGCATCCCTTACACCAAAACATTGCCAGTGGGATTCCTGATCCAGGCGGGCGCGTGCATGGGAGGCAGCCAATTGATGTTTCTCTCTTTCTCTCTCTCCCCCTTCCTCTCTCTAGAATAAAAACATATCCTCAGGTGAGGATTTAAAAATAAAGAAAATTGCTAAGGGTAAAGAGAAAAACTGAATAATGATTAAAAAAAGGTCACTAACTAGGATGATATAACAGTCTAAACTGTATATATTTAACAACATACAGAAAGCAAAAAGTGACAGAAATGAAAAGAGAGAGAAATCCAAAATATAGTTGAAAACAAAAATCAACATCCATTCGTGATAAAAACTCAGATGACCAGAAGAGCACTTCCTCAACTTGATAAAGACCAGCTACAAAAAGTCTCCAGGTTATATCACATATCACATTTAATGTGAAAAACACAATGCTTTGTCCCTAAGGAACCAGACAAGGATTTCCACTCTTAATATTCCTGTTTCAACCGCATAGCATAAGTCTTACAATGCAAAAAAGCAAATTAAAAAGGCATATACTGGAAAGGAATAAAACTGTCCCCATTCAAAGATGACGTACTTATCTATATAAAAACACCAAGGGAAAAACGAGTCCAGATCTAAAATACCAGTTTAGCAAGGTCATGAACACATAATCCTATCTAATAATAGACAAAGATTGAAATTAACCATACCTCCGCTATGCTTCCCATTGGCTAATCAGCAAGATATGCAAATTAACCACCAACCAAGATGGCGACCGGCAGCCACACAGCTGAAGCGAGCAGGAGGCTTGCTTGCTCCAGTGATGGAGGAAGCCAAGGTTCCCCGGCTCTGAGCTCCGAAAGCAACATAGTTTCAATTATAGAAGCTAAACAAACCCCAGATACCTGCTTTCAGCAGGCCATGGCCTGGGAGCTGGAGTGGCAACAAAGTTTCAATTATAGAAGGTCAATAAATCCGAGAATAAAAAAAAAAAAAAGAAAGAAAAGGAGAGGCTCGGAGCTTCAGTCTCCAGCGGGCTTGGCCAGCCTGAAAACCCTCAGCCCCTCATCCAAACTGACCAGACACCCCAGTGGAGATCCCCACCCTAAAGAGGGTGTGGCCAGCTGAAAACAGCCATCAGCCCCTCATCCAGGCTGGCGAGGCAC
>NW_006297224.1:4186921-4197308 GCF_000327345.1 Myotis davidii
GCTGGCAAGTGGACATCCCCCGAGGGCTGCTGGGCTGCCAGAGGGATGCCTGATTGCCAGCTTAGGCCCAATCCCCCGGGGAGCGGGCCTAAGCCAGCAGGTGGTCATCCCCTGAGGGGTCCCAGACTGCGAAAGGGCACAGACCGGGCTGAGGGACCTCCCCTCACCCCGAGTGCACAAATTTTTGTGCACCGGGCCTCCAATCAACAAATAAAAGCCTACTTTATTTTTTATATACTAGCAATGTATAATTGAAAAACTACAAAGAACAATGCTATTTATAATCATCTCTCCCAAAATTAAATAAATAGCATGAATATAACGAAACATGTACAAATGCTGTATGCCGAAACCTAAGAAACAATGATTTTTTTCAAATCAACTAATATCTAAATTAATAGAGATATCCTGTCTTCATCCAATGGAAGACTAAACAGAAAAAAAATATCAATCCTCCCTCAAATTCATTTAAAAGTCCAAATTCCTTTATAAGTTTTAAGTAATTTCAATCAAAATCATAACAGGTTTTAGATATAGAAAAGAATGAGTCTAAAATTTATATAAAAAGGCAAACAAACTAGAATTGCTAAAACGATTTGGAAAAAAAAGAATGAAATTGGAGAAATCATACATTTTTACATTAAGAAAAAATTTTTTTCCAATTCTACTCTTAAAATAACGTTACTAGGGACTACTGTTGATAATACCTGTGTATTATCAAATACATCTTAATAATCTAAAAAACAATTATATTTTTTGTATTTGATGTATTATATTAATAGCTCTTCCTATTATTTAATGATTTCTACCTCCCTGAAATAAAGTAGCTGACTATGGTTGATTATTCTTTCATATACTATATAGTGCAACTTGGTCATACTTGTTTTATAAAGTTATGGTCATTTTATGTCTCTCAATAGGTATTGCTGGATATTTTAAATCAATTTTCTTGCTGATCTTTCTTTCCTTTCCTTTCTACCTGCCATTTTGCTATTACTACCAACCCTTATTATTAATTATTATTACCAATCCTTATTATCTAAACTTCCCAATACATAATAGGCAAGAAGCCATTACTTCTGCTTCAGAGTCTTGTTTCAAAACTAAAAATAGCCCTGTCATCTTCTTAATGAGTAAAAAGGACCAGGTGCTGAACATCTATAGAGAAAGGCTGCCATCAAGTTGGGTCAGCAGGACTGTCACCTTGCATCATAGATAACAGCCTGTCATGCCTCCCATTTGGTAGTGGGAACTACCATTTGTTGAGAGCCTTTTTGTGTCAAACACCTTACCTGTGTATTATCTCATTCAGACTTCACAGTAATCCTAGGAACTGGATATGACTCTTCCCATTTTACAGACAGGGAAACTAAAGCTGTAAAAGGTTAAATAATTTGATAGCTCAAGCAGCTGTCAGGTGGCAGAGCTGGAATTTGAATATATAACTCTCTGGCTCCAAAGTCCACTCTCTTTCCACACAGCTACAGGCTCCTGGGCTGTGCTCTGAAGAAGCAGCAGCTCAGTAAAGGGGATAAGATCCAGCTCTGCACTGCCCCCACCCCCAATACCCTGGTCTGTGCATCTCATGTTTGGCTGCCTCTGAGTTTATCCCTTATAATAATCCAATAAAAGTGAATAAAAACAAAGACGATCTAGCAGCAGACAGGAGAGGAAGAAGCAGATGACATCAGGTAAAAGGAGACAGATTTAAGAGGAAATGCTACATAAACAATTTTAACTTAGATTTTAAAAAATATAAATATGAAAAATATACACACATTTCTCAGTATATAGTAAGAAATGAAAACGGGATAAAGTCAAAGGAAAAAAACCCCAGAAGATTGGCATCAAGCAGAATCATATTTACCTCTTAAACATTCAACAAAAGATTAAATGTTTTCATTCAAGAGCTTATGTTATTTTATGTTAATTCTCTTACCAGCAGTAATTATTTCTTTATTAGACACTATATTAACCCATGTTATCAAGCACAGGAAAATAGAATGTCCCTACTAAATTCTGCTGAATAATATGCTAATTAAGGGATGTACCATGTACCTTGAAAACTCCTGGGACTACATAGCGATTGTTCCTGAGGAAGTAGATAAATTAAGGGGAGTAGGGAGCCAGGCACCCCTCACTTTAAATTCTTGGCAACTAACAAAAGGCATGCAGGAGGCAGCCAGTCAGTGTTTCACTCTCACCTTCGATGTCACTCTCTCTTTCTCTCTCTCTCGGCCCTCTCCTTCTCCCTCTCCCTTCCTCTCTCTAGAAATTAATTAAAAAATATGTTTAAATACAATAAATTACAATTAGTATAACCTCTGAAATGTACAGTGCATATATATTAAGGCTTATTTCCTACAGCCAGTATTTTAAATTAAACACAATCTGTTTTCTTATTCTGAGTTAAAGCAACTTGTCTCTGGAAACAGACATTATACGAATTAATACAGCAGTAAGGCAACATGTTTATACTTTCCTGCTCACAGCATGACTAGACAGTTACTCTCTGCCCCACAATTGAGTATCTATCTCCACAGTGGCCAAAACACACAGCTCACTTCTTTCAACCTCTTCCCTGGGAACATGAGCCTTCTGGAGAACTTAGTTTGACAGACTGGCATCCAGAGAAACCATCAGACCACTCCTTTCTTCCCCACCAATCTCATCAGCCTCCCAACATAGCTGTCTTCAGTGACCCACCCTTACAGGGGTGTGTCGACACTCCCCATTTTTTTATTGTTCCTAGTTTCTCCACTCACAAGGTAATGTCATTTACAATATGACAACATCCAGAACCCAATCATCAAATGTCCCTCGATTTTAAATGAACACTTTCCTAATTGAAATGCTTGCCATCTGGAGTGTATCAGAGTAGGTTCCAAACATTTTTCTTCTCAGTCTCTTGACCATAGAACTCTTTTTCAAAAGAAATCTAAATAATCTTCAGTATTTAAAACAGAACAAAAGAGCTGCTCTGAGACTGGAGCAGGGAGCTGGGGCCATTCTCACTTGTACGTAATCCCATATGTGTAATTCAAACCAATCACACTGAAGTAATCAGATGTCCTCTCCTCCATTCAAACTTTACCTCCCTTCAAGAACACAGAAGATGACAACTGATTTTAAATGCCATATTCTCTGTAAAACTACCCCCCTTTAAGCTATCACTGCCTCTACAGTTTAAGTTAATGGTCTGTTCCATTGTAATCTCTACTATTGATTTGATTTTCTCAAGTAAATGCTGAACAAACTAAAAACCGTGTAAGTTTTTTAAAGGCATTATATTTCAAAACCCTTCTCCATCATCACTTCATGGTGGCAGAGTGAAAAACCAGGATAATGTGTAAAGGACAACATTTAGGACACACCTTAAGCATTCATGGAAAATTATTTTCCTTTCGTATCTATTCTGAAAGTCCTAAGCTATGGACCAATTACCAAATTTAAAAATAATCATCCTTGATTCTACTTCAGCAAACACACTCCTGAAAAAGAAGATGCTTTACATTTTTCAAACTACTTGGTATTCAACTCTGCCCCACATCAGATTTTCTCCCAACTGTATTTTCAATGTAGTCATCATCAACTAACATTTTGAAATTCCTCACATTCATTGAAAAGTAGCTACTCAAATAGTCTCGTGTTTTCCTTAGAGGATTTCATGGTGCTTATATTTGATTCATGAAACCTATATCAAATTCCAGCTTTTTAATAAGAAGACTAATGGGATTATTCTCATTAAATCAACTGAAGAACTGTCTCACAAAACAGTTTAGTTAGCTAATGGCTTGTACTTCAAGATATATGAGGATTCAAGTAAGTGAAGAAACCAAAATTCTCACTTGTATAAGAATATTCACCTTTCTCTTACTTGATGAGTCCATGAAGCAACTGGTTCATAGTCTTCAAAATGATTGATGGCATCAAGAACATTTCCAAATCTCCTAATAGCTCTTGGAGGCTCAAAAGTGTTCCTTCCCTAGACCACAATCTCACTCTTTTTCTTCTATTCACTATCAGACTAGGACCCCACTTAAAACCCCGCATAACTATCTTTTCCTTGAAGAATACACCTCTGACTCCCTAATTGGGTGATCTTTCCCTCCTTATCTCTGAAAAAAAAAAAAATGCACCAATAAACTAACTAAATTAGATGTAGAGTTTCCCAGGCGAATGCCACACTTTCTTTTCCTTTGCATAACCTATTCTATCTGCTCCTGACACTCACCTTTATATCTGTATCCTCAGAAGCTTTACCTACCCTTTCCGATCTATTTCAAATGCTACCTTCTCCATAAAGTGTCCACACCACACACACTCCCACCCTAAGCCTAACAGATCAAATGTATTTATTCAGTACTCCTTGAGAGCTCTTTGTCTTACTGCCTTATTTTCCACCTACTTAACAACTACAAAGTACTGTCTACTAATTACCTTTTATAAATAGTAGTTAAAACTTTTACTTTCACCCAAGAGAACACACTTTTTCTTTACTACAGCAGGTGTCTACCAATTTTAGGAGCTGATACAGGGTTCTCAGTCCTGGCGACATATTAGAATCACCTGGAAAGCTTTTCTTTACAAATACACATGCTGTTCCCTGTCTCAAATTAGGTCAGAAACTCAAAGGAAAATCTATGTAGGTGATTCTTACTTATTTGCAGGATTATGAATCACTGGAGAGTGAAAAAGTACCACCAGAGTTAAGAGATTTGTATTTTCATTTCAATGTCAGAGCAAATCATCTCCAATTTTACTCTTCTTATCTAATTAACCCCAACATCTCCCACTCTATTTTAGGCCCTACTGTCTTGCCAAACTACCAAAGCAGCTTCCCAACTGGTTTTCCTACCAAAGCCCTCTCTTGTCTCTCCCTAATCTTTTCCTATTCTGAACCATCCTACAAGTATTTGTTAGAATTAACATTAATTGGTTTCAGAATGTGACCACTTACCCACTCATCCCCTTAAGAACCTGTATTACCTTCATCTTTTCCACCATCTCAAAACTAAAATCAATTCATGTTGATAGGGTATGAGCAAAAGGGTGCAACACACAATGTTAATGAAAGTGCTGAATGGTCAGCTGGTACTGAGAAAGCTACAGGTATCAAAATATAGCATGCATAAATATAGCATGCATATAAATACTTAAACATAAAGACAGATATAGGGTGGGGCAAAAGCAGGTTTACAGTTGTTCATATGGAAAGTAATACAACAATTAATAAAGAATAGTACAAGAATAAGCTCATATTTTGCATTAGAACAACTGTAAACCTACTTTTGCCTCACCCTGTATACCCACACACAAAAACATACTTTGACTCAGTAACTCCACTTTCAGAAATTTAACCAAAGAAAATAATATGACAAATGAGCAAAGATATATGCAAATTTAATGCTCACTGCAGTGTTTATAATTGTGAAAAATGAAAGAGGCTTTAGTTATCCATTAATATAAAATAGGTTAGATAAATTATGATCCTACCACGTAGGTGAAATCTGTAGCCATTAAAAGTAAATGAATGGGCATACAAAGAAGTCTACAATGGTTTAGGTTTTAGAAAGACAAGTTAAAAGGAAAACCAGAAAATCCAAAATAGTAAAAAGGAAATAAACAATGCACACTAACACAACCAATTGGGTCAAAGAGGGATACACAAGAGAAATTAGAAAATACGTTGAGACAAATGAAAACAAAATATGCAACATACCAAATACAAAATATACCAAAACGTATATCTCCCTCTCCCTCTCCCTCTCCCTCTCCCTCTCCTTCCCCCTCCCCCTCCCCCTCTCCCTCTCCCTTTCTTTCTTTCTAAAATCAATGAAAAATATATTTAAAAAAGAAAAAAAACCAGAGGGAAGATGGCAGCATAGGTAAACACCTGCATTCACGCGTCCCACACCACATCAAAATTACATCTAAAATTACAACCATCATCCGAAATCGCTGGAAAGCTGGCTGTAAAGAAGAAAGCACACTGAGACTGGCAGGAGGTGCAGAGGCACCGAGCAGGCTGTTCTGGCACCCATGTGTATCGCTTTTTTAATCGGGAGGGAGATCGTCTCTGCGGAGGCTGCCCAGCCTCACACCAGACCCCCAGCCCAGGGTCCCAGAGCTGGGAAAAGAAGTCCCTACAAGCAGTAAAAACTAGGGGCTATAAAAACCAGTGTGGATTGGGGTTCAGTGACACAGAGGCTTCTGGAGACCCAGCTGTTCCTCTTAAAAGGCCAGCACCACAAACTGAACTTACAAGGTCCTGCTTCCTCTGAGCTCCAGCACTAGGGGGAGGCCCTGGGAACATAGACACATGTGAGGAGAAACTGGATTGTCTAGCACGGGGTGGGCAAACTTTTTGACTCGAGGGCCACAATGGGTTCTTAAACTGGACCGGAGGGCCGGAACAAAAGCATGGATGGAGTGTTTGTGGAACTAATATAAATTCAAAGTAAACATCATTACATAAAAGGGTACGGTCTTTTTTTTTCAATAGTTTTATTCATTTCAAATGGGCCGGATCCGGCCTGAGGGCCGTAGTTTGCCCACAGCTGGTCTAGCATTTGGGCAGGAACTCGGGGTGGCTTTCTCCCAGATGGAGGTGCTTCAGGGATCATTGTTCCTATGCTGGGGCCTCCCCAGTGCAGGACTGACTGGTAGCTATTTCTGTTTGCTCCACCATGGTGATTCCCTAAGACCCCCACCTCATCCAATTTACAACCCCACCCAAGCTGTGTGCAGTGGCTTTTGCATATAAATGGCCTGTCCTTGCTCTGGCTAAAATCTCTCAAACAAGCAGTAGCTGGGCCAGGGAGCCCCAAATCTATCAATAAAAGGCCCACTATCCAGCACCAGCACCAGCCTGCATTGCTTCATAGCTGGGCCTATTCTGGGTATTTCCAAACCCAATACAAAGAGGAGGAATCTGCAGATCTCTCTGTAGCTCCTGCCTGGTGGCCCCAGGTAGTGGCTGATTTTGCACCTCTCTGGAGATCCAAGAGCCAGTGTGCCCAGAAGTGTCAGGCCATACCAGATTACAACTCTTCACATCCATAAGCGACACACTAAAGGAGCAGACTGAGTGTGCACCAGAGCCCCACTGAAGCAAGTCCTGCTCAAAGGGGTGGCTCCTGCACAGCAGTTCTCCCACTGTAGCTACAGCTGGTCCCCACAGCCAACTGGCCTGGAGGTCAATCCCCCTCTCCCCCCAGTGATACCAACAGCAATCAAGGCTCAACTGCAACAAGACTGTACTCACAGCCCACAAAGGGGTGCAACTAGAGCTCCCAGCTCAGGTGATTGGGGAGGCTGAGCCACTGGGCCCTATAGAACACCTACTGCACAAGGCCACTCAATCAACTCAAGGAGAAATAGCAGCTCTACCCAATACATAGAAACAAACACAGGGAAGCAGACAAAATGAAATATGTCACAAATTAAAGAAATGAAAGAAAACAAACTACTGAATATAGAGTTCAAAACCACGGTTATAAGGTTACTCAAGAATCTTCCAAAAACCTCCAAAAAATTGGAAACGGGCCAGTCAGAAATTAAGCATACACTGATTGAAACAAAGAATATACAGGGATTCAACAGTAGAGTGGAGGATTCTGAGAATCAAATCAACTATTTGAAATATGAGGAAGCAAAAAACAACCAACCAGCAGAGCAAAAAGAATCCAAAAATATGAAGATAGTGTAAGGAGCCTCTGGGACAATTTCAAGCATTACAACATTCACATTATGGGAGTGCCAGAAGGAGAAAGCAAGATATTGAAAACCTATTTGAAGAAATAATGACAGAAAATTTCCCCTACCTGGTGAAAGAAATAGACTTACAAGTCCAGGAAGCAGAAAGAGTCACTAACAAGAGGAACCCGAAGAGGACCACACCAAGACACATCATAATTAAAATGCCACGGACAAAGGAAAAAAGAGACTCTTAAAAGCAGCAAGAGAAAAGCAGTTAGTTATCTTCAAGGGAGTGCTCTTATGACTCTCAGCTGATTTCTCAACAGAAACTATGCAGGTCAAAAGTGATGCAGAGCAAGGACCTACAACCAAGATTACTTTATCCAGAAAATAAAAATAAAACAATAAGAAATCTAATGAACAGAATAAACTGGTGACTAAAATAGAATCAGAGGCATGGAAATGGAACAGACTAATGATTCTCAGAGGGAAGGGGGTGGGGGCAGAAAGGGATTAAACAAATATCTTATATGCATATATGCATTACCTATGGACACAGACAAAAGGATGGCGAAGGCCTTGGGCAGGGCAGGAACTGGGTGGAGAGAACAAAGGGGGGAAAAGAGCGACATCTGTAATAAGCTCAACAATAAAGATCTAAAAAAAAAAAAGAAAGACATAAAAGTGGTCAATTCCCTAGGATTATGTACATTATGTTGCCATTTTTGTAAAAATATATGTAAGTATATGCACATTAATATACATAAAATATATAAATGTTTTTAAAATACTTATCAAAGCCCTAGCCAGTTTGGTTACGTGGTTACAGTGTGGTCCACAGACTAAAGGGTCACAGGTTCGATTCAGTTTGAGAGCATGTACCTTGGTTGTAGGCTCGATCCTCAGCCCAGTTGGGATGCATGCAGGGGGCAACCAATTGATGTGTCTCTCTCACATTGATGTTTCTCTCTATCTCTCCCCCTCCCTTTACTCTCTCTAAAAGTCAATGGAAAAAAACATCCTCAATTGAGGATTAACAAAAAACAAACAAAAAATACACATCACAAATGTCACACAGGGGCCAATGGGGGAAGGGGGACATATGTAATACTTTCAACAATAAAGTCACAGAAATTATCACTGGGTAACTTTTCACCTGTATTTTCTAATTTTTCTACAATAAACATGTTAGTAAAGTTCTTCTGTTTAAAAATCACAATCTTCATTGTACTTTTTCTTGCAAGAAACTACAACAGTTGTGCCTAATCATTTAACTTACAGCACTTTCAAGGGGTAGCGAGTAATGTGAAAAGTTTAAAGAAAATCCCCATAATTAAAACGCGTAATATGGTTAATATCTCCATCCACGATGAAGATGAGTTCCAGAAACACTCTGCATTGTCAGGAACTTGGTTGCTGAAGAAACAAATGTTTCAGAGGACAGGGTTGCATTTCAAAGACACTACATATTAGAAGGGCAATTCCTCCTACAAGATGCCCAGCCACTCACTTTCTTCCTGAACACCCAATTAATCACCTTACCTTGCCACTGCTTCTTTGAAAGAGCCTATTGCAAGAATTTGTTCAAATTGTTCGTAAACAAATAGTACTTCTCTTTAAACACTTTTAAACCTTCCTTGTAACTGACTATAATAGTATCAGACATGAGCCTATAGGCATAAAAAAGCCATTTACTGAACACTGTGTTAAGCACTTTGCATGCTCTCTTTTATTCACCTTACTCTCAACTCCATAAAGAGGGTGTATGATTCGCCCTCTCTTACAAAATTAGGACATGAATTACTCATGGATACGGAAGCAAAGATTTAAACCCAGGTCAGACTCCAAACCTAGTCTCCTACTCATGCTATTCTACCTTTTAAGTTATTAAACCTTATAATGAGTTATAAGGTCCTTCTCAACTGATCCTTTAACTAAAGATATGATATCATCTGCCCTGGGCTGTAAACTAAAGGCTTAAATGCTATGCTTTCCTTCTCAGGCCCACCAACCTCTTTGCTTTCATTTAATGAACTAGTGAGTGCCTTGCCTACTGCATGCAAGGCACTTAGTGAAAGACAAAAAAATGAGTAAAGCGCAGCCTCCATCCTCAAACAAATTGTTATAATCTCCTAGGAACCAGGAGTAAACTACTAAACTACTAGTAAAACTAAACTATTAAATAAGAATGAACACATCCATTAAAAAAAATCACCAAACATCAGGAACCCCTGAAAAGCTGATTTTTTAAGTAAAATAGGTTTTACTCATTTGCAGGGGCAAACTTTTCTTAAAATTAAACATCTCAGATAAAAATATCTAACTTCTTAAACATAAAACACAGTATAACAATAAAAAGAGCTAACACTGATTAAACTTACTGACGTGCTAAGTGTTTTACATATGCTTAGCATTTAGTCTTCACCAAAACCCTGAAGTACTATAAATGGCCCTATTTTAAAAGAATGTAACAGAAAACAGAGAGGTTATTTGCCCAGTTAGTAAATGATTCAAATGCAGTAGTCTACCTCTCTATTCTACCTTTTTTAAAATTATTATTATTATTATTGATTTCAGAGAGGAAGGGAGAGAGAGAGAGAGAGAGATACATCAACAATGAGAGAGAATCATTGATCGGCTGCCTCCTGCACGTCCCACACTGGGGATGTTGCCCACAACCTGGGCA
>NW_006297224.1:4197802-4199081 GCF_000327345.1 Myotis davidii
GTGATGAAAGAGAATCATTGATCAGGTGCCTCCTGCAAGCCCCCTACTGGGGATTGAGCCCACAACCCAGGCATGTGCCCTGACTGGGAATCAAACCCTGACCTCCTAGTTCGTAGGTCAACACTCAACTGCTGAGCCATGCTGGCCATGGCTATTCTACCTTTTGATACATTTATTCATTGATTCAAACATTTATTCCCAATTTAAAAATGTGTCAAACACCTTAACATAGACCTCACCAAAGATATTCAGATGGCAAATAAACATATTGAAGATGCTCTACATCACATGTTATCAGGGAAACACAAATTAAAACAAGATGACACTATGCACCTATTAGAATCACCCAAATCTGGAAAACTGATAGCACCAAATTCAGGTGAATATGTGGAGCAACAGAAACCTCCATTCACTGCCAGTGGGAATGCAAAATGGTACAGCCTATTTCCTTATAGAACTAAATATACTCTTATAATACAAATCAGCAATTATGCACCTTGGTATTTTACCCAAGAGTTAAAAACATGTTCACACAAAAACCTGCACACAGATGTTTGCAGCAGCTTTATCATAATTTCCAAAACTTGGAAGCAACTGAGATTCCTACAGTGAGTGGATAAACTGTGATACATCCAGATAGTGGAATATTATTTAGCTCTTAAAAAGAAATGAGCTATCAAGGCATAAAGAATCATGAAGGAGAGGAGGGAAAATGGCGGAGGTATAAAGGGACGTGTCCTGTGCCTTCTCCTGGAGCAGATAAGGGTGAGCAGCTGAAACGGGTAACATACAGCCCGAATAGGCAGAGGATTTTCAGCTGAGAGACTGTCTGCAGCTAGGAAAGACCGAGGACCCCCAGGAAAAAAAGGACGGTTGGAGACTGCGGCTGAAACCTCTCTTGGTGCGCCAGCGCAGCAGCGGAGACCGCACCATTTTGGGCGATTGTTGCCGGCATCCAGAGACCAGCTACTAACCTGGAAACAAGGGATCTCAAGCAGCGTGACTGCATGAACTCAGACAAGCACTGCTTCTTCTCACGGAAAGGTTACATTTCCCCTAAAGGTGCGGTTTGCAATTCGGGTTGGAAAGAGGACCGAACTCGCAGGCGCGTGCGCGCGCTGGGCAAAATCTGCGCCGCACAGAGTCCGCAGCCGTTGGGACCAGCGTGACCCGCCAGTGGGGAAGGGGCCCCACAGGGCTGCTGGCAGAAGGGAACGCTAAAAATAAGCCCATAGCGAGACTTGATGTAAAAAAGCAGCCTTGGACTTTGACATTCTGC
>NW_006297224.1:4203199-4208705 GCF_000327345.1 Myotis davidii
GAAGGTTGAGGGTTAATGGGGGGGGCGGGGATAAGGACACATTTGTAATACCTTAATTAATAATAATTTAAAAAAAAGAATCATGAAGGAATCTTAAATGCATATTGCTAAGTGAATGAAAACAATATGAGAAGGCTACGTACTCTGTGATTCCAATTGGAAAATCAAAACTATCTATATATATCCTATATAATAAAAGCCTGCTATGCAAATTGTCCCCTCGGGAGGTTGTTCAACCAGGAGACTGGGTGTTCAACCACTCGCTATGACCTGTGCTGACCACCAGAGGGCGGCTCGGAACATGGCAGATGTTGGCGACGCAGAGCTGGCAGTGGGCAGCCGTGGAGGCACTACCAGCTCCAGTGGGTCCCAACGAGAGTGGGACCACAGTGGGATGGTGGAGCAGGTGAGTGGGCAACACCAGGTCAAGACAGGTGTGAGCAGGGGCCCGATCACCCCATAGATGGTGACCAGCGGCAGCAGCGGGGGGCAGGGCCACCACCCAGCTTCCAGGCACTGAGGGAGCTGGGCAGAGGACCCAGCCCCGATCGATTGCCCTGCAGGCAGGATGGTGGAGCAGGTGAGGGGGTGGCGCCAGGCAGGGCTGTGGGGCTGTGAGGCTGGGGGTGCAAGCTGGGACCCAATCTCCACAGACCACCCTGAGGGGCCCAACCCGTGCACAAATTCATGCACCGGGCCTCTAGTATATACATAAAGGCTAATATGCTAAGTGTCCCTCCCACTGTCCAACCAGTCACTATGATGCACACTGATCATCAAGGGACAGATGCTCAACACAGGAGCTGCCTGACATGAACTTGCCATTTACAGAGAAACAGCAGCACAGACCTGGTGCTGACAAAGCAACACTCAGCTTCCCCCAAGTGGGACACAGGCCCTGCCACCACCCCAGAGCGACAGCTCACCAAATCGCAGCCAACACTGGCACAAACTGCAGCCCATAGCCCAACCCAGCCCAGCCCAGAAATGGTGGCTGTGGGTGCTGGGTAATGACATCACATAGCAACACCCAGTTTCCTCTCCCTAGCAACAGGACATTTATATACCTATACCTATACCTATACCTATACCTATACCTACATCTATATCTATAGATATATATGGCTAATATGCTAAGTGTCCATTCAGGTAATGATGTCACGCAGCAATGCCTGGCTTCCCCTCCCTAGTGACGACTAGCCTCCTTGCAGTTTCTTCAACCCAATAACACAACTTGCTTTATAGCCAGGTGGAAACACTTCACACCTTAACCGAATGTCTGTGAAGCGTTTTCCCATGACTCATCTCAGTTGGGGTGCTTCACTGGGCTGGAAAAAGTTTAGCTACATCAGAAAGCAGGTCTAATTAAGCAAATTTATTCTATACTATATAAATTAATATGCCAATTAGAACAAACAGCCAAAAGACCATCTGGACAACCTTCCAGACGAAGCCAGGGCTGCGAGGGCCGAGCCCCTTGCACAAATTTCATCCATCAGGCCTCTAGTATATACATAAAAGGCTAAGTTGACGCATGCATATGCGATACATATAAAGCTCTCCTGGTGCCAATCGCACGCGTGTGTTTCAATCTGTCGTTGTCAATTGTGAATTTGGTTGACACTTCTATTATAGAGAAAGGGCGAATAGCAATATTAAAATATTTCTTCTAATTAATTTCCTTTCAATGTGCACAAATCCATGCACCAGGCCACTAGTGAAGACAATAAAAAGATCAGTGGTTGCCAAGGGTTTGGGGCATGGGGAGGGCGGGAATGGATGGAAGCATGAACAAGCAGAGCACAGAGGATTTTAGGCAGTGAAAATACTACATATGCCACTATAAAATGGACATATGTCATTATTCATGTGTCCAAACCTACATATTGTACAACATTAAAAATGAGCCCTAGCCCGGCCAGTGTGACTCAGAGGTTGAGCATCGACCTATGAACCAGGAGATCACGGTTCCATTCCAGGTCACAGCACATGCCTGGTTGCAGGCTCGATCCTCAGTAGGGGGCATTCAGGAGACAGCCCATGAATGATTCTCTCTCATCACTGATGTTTCTATCTCTCACTCCTTTCCTCTCTGAAATCAATAATTTATTTATTTATTAAATAAAAATAATGAACCCTAAAGACAGACTATGGATTTGGAGTGATTATGATGTGCCAGTGTAGGTTCATCCTTGTTAAAAAAGTATACCATTCTGATGAGTGATATTGATAGTGGATGTTATGCATGTTTATGGGGCAAGAAATATATGAGAAATGTCTCTACCTTCCGATCAGTTTTACTGTAAACCAAACACTAAACATATTAAGTACTAAACAATTTTTTACCTTAAAGAAAAATCACCTTTAAAATTTTTACCAAAATACAAATTTCACTATCCTGGTTCTTTAAAAAGAAAAAGAATGAACAACATAAACTGATGAACAAAAACAGAACCACAGTCATAGAAGCATCGAGTAGATTGTCCAACCTATGAGGGAAGGTGGGGGTTGAGGGGCTAGAGACCAACCAAAGGACTTGAATGCATGCATCATGAGCATCACCAATGGACACAGATGGAGGGGTGGGGGGGAGGGACATGTGCTGGGGGGTTGAGGGCAGCCAGGGAGAGGTCAATGGGGGAAAAAGGAGACTTACGTAATACATTAAACAATAAAGAATTTAAAATAAAAAAAGAAAGAAAGAAAAAGAAAAGAAACAGGATGATCCCACATCAGTATGCTGGTATTCAGGCAACATTTTCAGCCTCAGTTATGCTGTGTCACTTCTTGATCTCACCAACAGATCAACCATGGAGAAGGACAACTTATCAGGCACTTTATCAGAGGCATGTTGGTCTTATGGGAACAAGTCTGTGCTCATCCCTGGAATTTTCTTTATTTTGCTTGAATTTAAATTCCTAGGTCAAAATAGTGAACATTCTTAATGTTTTTGATACATAGCCTTCAATTTTTTTTCAATAAATGTACCTATTACCACATTAAAAAAATCTATTGACTATCTACCACCACATACACAGCATTGTGTTGAAAAATGACAATAGGGCAATGAATAAGATAGCTTTATTCATGAAGCTCACCTAAATCAGAGATTGAAAGACAGATAAATAAGAAAACAAGTAAGATAACTAGATTGTATAAATTACAAAGGAAATAAACAAGGTGGTGTGACAGAGTAACTGGGAAAGGCTCCCTTTGTGATGGCTTCTTGCAGTTTTATTCTCAGTTTATTCACAAGACAAACTGGCCAGACAGCCAGGCTGGGGACTGGAGGAGCTAAAAGTAGAGAGAAGACACAGCGCTCCTAGTGAAGATAATCAGAGAAATGGCAAGAAAAAGCTCTAGTTTCATCACAGATGTGTAAACTGGCTTAGGGAAAGTTAGTGATTTGGTTAAAGTCTCAAGCTGGGACTGAAAGAACAGCTGTGATTTGGGAAAACAGGTGACATGTTGAGTGAAAGAAAGAGTACAAGTACAGCCTCTAGTTCAGCAGTTCTCAACCTGTGGGTCGTGACCCCTTTGGGGGTCGCCTAAGACCATCGGAAAACACATATATAATTACATATTGTTTTTGTGATTAATCACTATGCTTTAATTATGTTCAATTTGTAACAATGAAATTGGGGGTCACCACAACATGAGGAACAGTATTAAAGGGTCGGGTTGGAGCATTAGGAAGGTTGAGAACCACTGCTCTAGTTAGAGCAAGAGAATATGTAAAATTAAACTCTGAAAAGGGCCCAGATTATGGGGCTAGCATCCCAGAAGCAATGGTAACTCTACTTGTTGTGGGTGGAGGGTAAGCATAATCAGACTGTGCTATGCTCAGGGAAAAATAACTTCTTTAGGAAAGTTTTGTTTGGTTGTTTTTGTGTATGTGGGTGGGTGTTTGCACGGTGGGGAACTACACTTGGGAAATACATTAAGAGACCACTACAACTGGCTTGGTGTAAAATTTTAAAAACTGACCCTAAGAGGTAGCAATAGCAATGAAGAAAGAGAGACAGTGTGAGAGCAACTCGGAATATGTTTGACTGCAAGTATAGCAATGGTACCAGAAATATACCTGCAGAACCCAGCATGACACAACTCCAGTTCTACGGCACTAAATAAACCCTGCATGTTTTCACACAAGTGTTGGAACTTTTCCACAAACCTCAATGAGCCAAAGTTCCTTCTACTGAAGAATATCATGCCTAAGAGAGCATCACCTATGTTTGAGGAATATGGTTTCATAGTATCTTTTTTTAAATCTCAGCAGATAAATGTGTATACATATTATTTAATTCAGCATTACAATTCCCCCCTATTCTTAAACACAATGTAAACCACATTACTCGATTCAAATGGCACACAATTTCCGAAAGGAAACTATATATGTTATGTTTTAAGTCCAGGTCCCACTTAGGCCTCAACAAATTAGAATTTGAAAATTGTTTTAAAGAAACAAACGGACTCACACCAGATTTAGTATGTTGAGAAGGCCCACTGCTATTTTTAGAATAAGCAACACTTCTCAATGTGCAACTTTTTCCAAGTGATACTAACAAGGTCAAGGATCATATCCTATCTAAAAACAAGACCTATACAACATAGCTAGGATCCCTCACAATGGTTTATCTACAAGTGTCTTGGATGTTATTCATGTTTATTTTACATACATCTGTATGTTTACAGACTATTATTTGTGTGTGCTCTTCTTATATACGTTTTCATTCTATTCATTGATATTTTCACATATGGCAGTGTTACATAGTACTGGTGGCCTGTTTAAAAAATGCCTTGGATTTTTACCAGCATTTCACATTCATTGAATAATTTGGGGCTCAGAACGACCTTGCGAAATATGTCAGTAAAATATCATCCTCCTCTCTAGGTACGGCGGTGGAATGAGAGCTCAGAAAGGGTAAGTAACTTGACTCGTTCAAAATCGCACAGTAACTGGCAAGCGCAGGGTCCTGACCTGGCCTTCAGACCATGTTCACGTTCTTCTCCCCCCAGGACACTGCCGATTTAATACGTTAGTATTCTTGCGTCTCCTGCAAACCCGGACTGTAACGAAAAGCCACAATTCCAAAACGTTGCCGCTCTGCCCAAATCCTGAGTGTGAACTGCAGCCGGAACACTAGTGCTTCTCAGTAAACATACACACAAGCACACGTCTCCGTCAGGACCCCACTCGGTGCCGGGTGTGCTCCGCTGCACAAAACTTCCTAAGACGCACTACCGCCTTAAAGCAGAACCCTGAATGGAACTGTCTTTTTCACTCATGGGAAATGCAGTCAATGCAAAAGGTGACTCAGATCGTTAAGCTATGGTTCTCTAAATCAGTCACTGTGGACACCCAAGGAAAATAATAAATTACACAAACCCCTCTCCACCCCACCCCACCCCCCAAAGTTGCCTAAGTGTCAAAGACAGAGGTAGGGCTGGAGCCAGCATTCCTCCTCCCTGCAACTCCCACCATCCCCAGGCAACCCACCCCCCA
>NW_006297224.1:4209604-4216690 GCF_000327345.1 Myotis davidii
GACAGCCCCGGTGTCCTCAGTGTCCCCGCTCCGGGCGGTTGGCGAGGGCGGTTCGCTCCTCGGCGTCAGTCCCGCCGGCAGCTCCTGGGAAAGGGAACTAACGCCCCTTTGTAAAGTTCTGCTTCTCGCGGACGCCGCTCTGAGGCCTGGGGGCCGCGGCTCATTCACAAAGAAGGAGCCGGAGAGCTGTCTGAGGAGGGGGGCTGGGCTGGCGTTGGCCCTCCCTGGCGCCGGGTATTCTTTTCGCACCACCCCCTTCATTCACAATCTAAGGTGCTAATAATAGTAGGGGAGCGGCTACTGTGTATTCAGTACAAGCCTTAGTTATACTGTAACTATGTTTTTGTATCATCCCAAGTAATTTAAGACGTAAATAGAGGGGAATTGTAAGAATCATGAAACGTCAGTTGCAAGGAGCATTAGAGGTCACCCCATGCAAACCTGTTGCCTCAATCTCGCCAACCACATCCCAGATCTGCCATTTTCTGACTTGTGCTTGAATACCTCCTGTCACTAGAGAAGAGAGAGGAACTAAAATTTATTGGGCAACTAAATCAGCGGTTCTCAACCTGTGGGTCGCGACCCCTTTGGGGGTCGAAGGACCCTTTCACAGGGGTCGCCTATGACCATCGGAAAACACATATATAATTACATATTGTTTTTGTGATTAATCACTATGCTTTAATTATGTTCAATTTGTAACAATGAAAATGCATCCTGCATATAAGATATTTACATTACAATTCATAACAGTAGCAAAATTACAGTTATGAAGTAGCAACGACAATAATTTTATGGTTGGGGGTCACCACAACATGAGGAACTGTATTAAAGGGTCGCGGCATTAGGAAGGTTGAGAACCACTGAACTAAATACTGTGAACTTTGTGATATCTAACCCATTTTTTAATGCATCTTTTTAAAAACATATGTTTATTGATTTCAGAGAGGAAGGGAGAGGGAGAGTTAGAAACATTGATGAGAGAGAAACATTGATCAGCTTCCTCCTGCACACCCCCTACTGGGGATGTGCCCGCAACCAAGGTACATGCCCTTGATGGGAATCAAACCTGGGACCCTTCAGTCCGCAGGCCAATGCTCTATCCACTGAGCCAAACCAGTTAAGGCTAAATGCATATTTATTAGACAAGAAAAACTCACATAACTTTTATTTTAAATAACTTTGTTTTGCAATGTAAGCAATGCAAATAATGTAATAAAATTTAAGATGTTATATACACATAAGCAAAAAGGCATCAACCACCAAATATATGTGTATGTACAGATTTTTTTACATGTGTATATATGTACATATAAAATATTTTTTACAAAAACAGAAAACATGCAGAATATTTAGTCACCTGCTTTCTTCAATTATTATGCCATGAACTTTTTTTTTCTTGTCATTAAATATACTTTTACCACATGATTTTGCTGTCTGCATAACATTCTACTGTAAGGATAATTTACTGAGCCAAGTCACTAATAGGCATTTAGGTTATTTTCAATTGTTATATGTTACACACAAGGCTTCAGTGAATACCCTTTTAATAAGAACTTTGCATACATCCTTATTTACTTAGGATATATTCTTTTGGAGTGGGGATATATAGTCTTGAGAGTGGAATCCATGCAACGAAGGGCTGTCACTTTATTTTTTATACAGTTTGTCAAAATTTTCTTCAGAAAGTGTGTACATGTTTACGCTCTGGTCAGAACTGCACTAGAGATCTTATTTCCTGAGACCATACTAGTGCCAGTTACGATCTATTTTTAACGCTTGTAATTTTGATAAATGAAAATGGTATCCTGTTTTTTTAATAAATTATAAGACTTTTTTCTTATTAATATTTGTATTTTTCTTTTATGTTTGCTTTTATTTGTTAAAATTTCTTTTTTGCAGAAAAATACTGAAGAAGAAGAAGAAGAAGAAGAAGAAGAAGCAGCCAAGACACAAATTGGCCACAATACCATCAACTAAACACATCAATGTTTCATTTGTCCTTGTTACCTTTAGTCCTTATCCACGGGCATATTCAATGTTTACATATTGGTCAAATGTTTTAGTTTACATATTCACATAACATTATGCCATGGATTATTACTCTTAGATTTAGAAAAACCAATAAGTCTTATATGATAGCTCTTTATGTATTTGAGACAAAGTATCATATCTTATGGTTTGTCAGTTCCGACAACATCCCCTTGTATTATATAGAACGTTTAGATCCCTTGTAATCCATGTCCATCTACTCTAAAGAAATTCCAGTTTGTTGACCCCTGATGGGTTGTGTTCAGGACTGAACTAATAAAATGGAGGAACAAGCATTTCTGAAAATTCTGGTCCCAAAGACCCTAAGGTTTCTTCTTGGGCACAAGGAGGGTAGAGACCGTCCTGCCCCTGCTGACCGTCTGCTCTGGGGACTGCTCTTCCATGCATTTCTAAGAAAGCAGTGCCGTGGGCAATAAGCAAACCCCTTTGCCTTCAATCCTGCTCCTTTAGTCATGTTTTCATGGGAAAATGGTTTAACCTCACTTTCCGTATCTGAAAAATACAGATTAGAGTACCTACCTCATAGAGTTTGTTGTGATTAAGTTGGGTAGAATTTGTGTAGTGCTTAAGGGCCCAAAAAGCACTTATTAGTCTTACCTCTCACTGTTCTTCATGCCTTGGCCTTGACCCTCCAGCAATAGCAAACTGCTCACAGTTCCCTGGACACACACTGCTATTTTATTTTTGCATGTTCTTATACAGGTTCCCTCTGCCTGGTCTGCCTCTCTCTATTTGATCTCTCAGTGCAATCACTATTTCTTCAAAATCCAGCGTAGGCATCACTTCACCCATTAAACTTTTGCTGACCTCCTCGGTGCTACCTCTAAACCAGATACAAAGTGCAGTTGTTGCATGTAGAAAGAGAGGTTAACATTTATTAAGGTCTCACCGAATGCTAATGTATGAGTACATATAGATGCTAATGGGCTTACTTTTCATCTTCACAAGGCCTCTATAAGGAAGGTCCTCACTAATCCCGTTTTTCTCTCTCGCCCAAGGTCACATAACCAGCAGGTGGCTGAGCCTGGACTTGAGCTCAAGTGAGTTCGACTACAAAACTCACACTCTTAACCACTGTGCTCATTGCCTTTAATTTTTCACCCATCTCTCATCTACCAGACTGACTTCCTTGCAACAGGAGGGTTTATTTCTCATTTTTCCTTATATCCCCAACCTTTAACCTTATCACAATGCTTGACATATAATAAATGCTCAATAACGGTTTTCCTTCTTAATTTTTTTTATAAATATGAATTATCTCAAATATACAAAAACGAAAAGAATGTGGGGTGTGTGTGTGTGTGTGTGTGTGTGTAGAAAGAGAGAAGAGAGAACATATTCCATCAGTCAGAACCCGGCAAGAAGCAGATGACACTCTCAAGCTGGGAAATTTGACAAGAGTGAAGAGTTTAATAAAGGGTCCTTATGTTAAGGCATGTGCAGTTAACAATGGGGCAGCATTTCCATTCCATTCCAAGGAATAAGGGGACAGGGCAAATACCAAAACCCAAAGTGAGCTGGGTGGAGAGAGCTTCCTAACAGGAGTTGCAACCTTCGGTTAAGAAACGTAGTCAGCCCGGCTGGTGTGGGTCAGTGGTTGAGTGTGGAACTATGAGCCAGGGCGTGCATGGTTCGATTCTAATCAGGGCACATGCCCAGGTTTCAGGCTCAATCCCCAGTAGGGAGCGTGCAGGAGGCAGCTGACCAATGATTCTTTCTCATCATTGATGTTTCTCTCCCTCTCTGAAATCAATTTTAAAAATATAAAAAATAAAATTGAGTAATGGAATTTTCTGGCAAGGACTAACATTGTCCTTGCTCTGTCATAGCCTCATACTTGATAAACATCCTGGTATAAACAATGGGTTGGGAGCCAGAAAACTGCTGCATGTGTATGGCTCCTCACTCTGCTTTGTGGAAGACACTTAAAATCATTGAGCTTTTGTTTCCTCATCTGTAAAACACTGTTATAAAAATCAAATGAACGGGGCTTATGAAAACACTTTGTAAAGCACCACATGAATGTAAGTGACTGCTGTTTATTGTTGCCCCACCTCTTTCTGTAACATGACTTGTGAGAGCAGGCACCTCGTCTCTTGTTTGTTTGCTATTATGTTTCTTGCCCAGAATGAAGGCTGGCACTGAATAGACACTTCATTAATCAGGGAAGGAAAACTGCTAAAACAATCCCGAAATTCTCAGTAGCTTAAGAAAATCAGAGTTTACAGAATCATCTATACATGTCAGCCAAGGAAGCCCTGCTCTCCCACTCAGTCAGAGACTCCAGATCCATCTTTTATGTCTACCATTGATAGGCCCTTGGAAACCTCACCTGAGGCTAGGCTGGCACACGAGCAATTGTGCTTGTGAGATTTAACAGGCCGACCCTGGGAGCGCTGCTCTTCATGCTAGCCCATTCCGTTGGCCAGAAGACAATCACTGGTCACATAGTGCTCCAATGAAAGCTAGAAATCCTAAATAATAAAAGGCTAATATGCAAATCTACCAAACAGTGGAATGACCGGTTGCTATGAAGCACACTGACCACCAGGGGACAGGCGCTCAACGCAGAAGCTGTCCCCTGGTGGTTAGTGTGTTCCCACAGGGGGGGCGCCACTCAGCCAGAAGCTCGGCTCACGGCTGATGAGCGCAGCAGCAGTGGTGGGAGCCTCTCCCATCTCTGCAGCGGTGCTAAGGATGTTCAACTACCTATGGGGAGCAGGCCTAAGCCAGCAGTCGGATGGCCCCCGAGGGCTTCCAGACTTCGAGAGGGCACAGGCCTGGCTGAGGGGACCCCCCGCCCCCGCCCCCGAGAGCACAAATTTCCTGCGCCAGGCCTCTAGTGTAGAAATAAGAGAAAATGAGTTTGATCAATCAGCATCTAGCTATCAGCATCTATCATTCAAGAGATATTTGTAGAATAAATAAAGGAGTGAATAAATGAATGCAATATACACATACTCATGCAGCCTAATACCCACTATTCCTTTTTAGCATCCCAATAATGCTTTCATATTGAATTTGCATCATCTAAAATGCCTGAAGCACTTTTACTGTGTGTGCAGTTAAGCCCCATTGAGAATCGACTTGCTTCTCAAGAATCCTGTTTCCCAGAAGTAGGGTTTGGAAGGATTGGTTGTCAAATGTTGATGCTGCCCCATTACTAGACCCATTCTCTGATGACACCATGGCAGTGTCTACCTTCTTTAGAAAACACAGCCAGAAACTCTAGGATTGGTTGTCAAATGTTGATGCTGCCCCATTACTAGACCCATTCTCTGATGACACCATGGCAAGTGTCTACCTTCCTTAGAAAACACAGCCAGAAACTCTTTTTTCTGAAATCTTCTTTCAAAATCTCATACCTATGGCTTGTAATGTGCACCTACCTGCTTGGCCACCTCAATCTTCTTCACAGGTGAGCACCTGCATGCTAAAACATCTGAGGTCAGGCCTCAAGAGAGCTGCAACGGCAACTTTAACTCCTCTTGGAATACTCTCTCTCAGGACCTACTCAGCATGTAAGAAGTCTACCCTGAGACTTTTGTGTAGAAATCACTTTTCTTTTTTTCTTTTTTTTTTTTTGGTGGACAGCCACATAAAAGGTCAGTGTTGGAAGATTGTAGATACAAATATGAAAGGTGAAACTACATCTTCTAGATAACACTGGACAATATCTTCATGGCATTGCAGAAGACAACAATGTCTTAAACAAGACACCGAGTCTTCATTTATTTAAGGCCACCCTTTCCCCTCTGCTCTGCATGCCATCTTTGTCTTAAATCAAGCATCCATATGTGAGTGGATTTGTGTCTTGATACCATTAGATTATATTAGCCCATTTTGCTATCCCTTATCTCTATTACTATAGCTGTATAGGGTGTACTGTTCTTCCACTTAGTTCTTTTTTCAAGAGATTCCGTTCTTAGCCCCAAGAAAGGTGAAAAAAATGTCCATGGGAGGTTAAGTAGAACCAACTAGGACAGGGCATCTGAGTTCAACAGTGACTAGGAAGTCTTCCTTGCAGGCAGGGGGATCCATGTAGCTCAGAATCGGTGTCACTACCTACATAGGCTGCAAAGGGGGGGTCCACGCAAGGAGATAGCATGGCACTGGGTGTCAGAGCCTGACACCTCACCCAGCTTAGGCTGACACCCACTGTGGTCTGCCTCTTTTGGGAGATTCCCTTTTTATCCTGTTCAAGCTCTGATACTCAGTGTGAGGATGGTATTTCCCAAGGGGAATGACCTGGAGTAGGTGTCAGAGCCCCAGCCTGGTGACGAGGACATTTCTGCAGAGTGATAATCCAGGCTTGGTATCATGACCTGAGTTGGGTGAGAAGGGCATCCTCACAGAAGGATGGCCTAGCAAGGGGCATCAGCTCTTGAGTGTAGAGAGGAGGGTGCCAGCCCAGGGGAGGGGGGAAGGTCCACATGGAAAGTCATAGCCTGATGGGGTAAAGTGGGAGACCCACCCCTCTTGTGGGATGGTCCAACATGGGGAGCCTGAATGCTATGTGGAGGAGTCCAAGGGGAAGGAGGCAGGTACAAGGTGTAGGAGCCTGAGCTGAGTGAGGAAGTAATCTGTGTGGAAGGGGAGACTGATGTGGTGTGTTAATGTGGTAAGAAGAAAATGTGCAGAGGGGAGGGCAGTGGTGGCAATGGAGATTATTTGTGTATGCTGGGTCCATTAAATAAATTAATATGTTAAGGGTAATTAAAGCCAGTTTTCTCTTTCAAAGAAGGGAATTAAAGTATGAAAGGTAGAAAACTAAAGCAAAATCTGTGATGTTAAATTGGAATTTGAGTAATCTGTGTGAACTACCATTTTATTTTATTTTTTTTTAAATTTTTTATATATATTTTACTGATTTTTTACAGAGAGGAAGGGAGAGAGAGAGTTAGAAACATTGATGAGAGAGAAACATTGATCAGCTGCCTCGTGCACATCTCCTCCTGGTGATGTGCCCACAACCGAGGTACATGTCCGTGACCGGAATCAAACCTGGGACCATTTAGTCCCCAGGCAGACGCT
>NW_006297224.1:4218011-4218468 GCF_000327345.1 Myotis davidii
CCCCTGCACATCTCCCACTGGGGATGTGCCCGCAACCCAGGTACATGCCCTTGACCGGAATCGAACCTGGGACCTTTCAGTCCGCAAGCCGACGCTCTATCCACTGAGCCAAACCGGTTTTGGCACAAACAACTGCCTTGTAATGGCCAAAAGAGTTAAGGTCATGAAAACAAAAGAAATACTAAGGAACTGTTTTGGACAGTGGAGACTAAAGAAACATGACAATTAAAAACAATGTATGATGCTGAAGTGTGTCCTTGGGCTCTACAGGACATTATTTGAACACCAAAACCTGAACAGGTTCTGAGGATTAGATCGTAGCAATGTACCAATGGCAATTTCCTGATTTTCATAGCAGTGTATGGTTATGTAGAAGAATGCCCTGGTTTCAGGAAACACACTCTAAAGTTTTAGGGAGCCCTGGCCAGTGTGGCTCAGTTGGTTGGAACATTGTTCG
>NW_006297224.1:4219052-4221737 GCF_000327345.1 Myotis davidii
AGCTAGTAAATGATTATTTAATTGCAAATCACTGATCAAACACTTTTGCGGCTATCCTAAGAACATTCTCTGTTTGGCCTAGAGCAAAGAGCTCCCATTTCTTTGTAAAGCAAACAGAAATGATTTCGCAAACGTGCTTATGGAAGATTTAATCCCCAGCCAAGGCAGGTGCAATGTGATTGGTTGGGGGGCCGCCATCTCTCCATGATCGCCCCGCAGAGGGAGGCCCAGGACACCAGCTGGCGGGGCAATCGATCCGGGATGGGGGCTCTGTGATTGCCCCAAAGAGGGAGGCCCAGGCCACCCTCTGCACAGTGATCCATTGCGAAGCCCCGGCCAGGTGGGTGGGGCCTCCCTCTGCTGGGCGATTGATCTGGGGCCCCAGCAGCGCTATTGCCCCAAAGAGAGAGGCCCAGGTCACCGACCAGTGGGCTTTGGCGGGTGGGTGGGGCCTCTCTCTTTGGGTCATGATCTATTGCCCCAAAGAGGGAGGCCCAGGCCACCCTCTGCACAGTGATCCATTGCGAAGCCCCGGCCAGGTGGGTGGGGCCTCCCTCCGCTGGGCGATTGATCTGGGGCCCCACAATCGATCACCCCACAGAGGGAGGCCCAGGCCAGCCAGGTGATCACACCCCATGCCTGTTGCCCACAGAAGGAGGTGACTAGTGGCAGGGGAGGGGGGGCAGCACCGCACAGATGGGAAGCAGTGGCAGTGGCGGGGGCAGGGCCTGCTGCCAGTAGCCAGGGGAAGGAAAGCTCCAATAGGCCCTGATCGCCAGCCAGGACTAGGGACCCTACCTGAGGGGTCCCGGATTGTGAGAGGGCACAGGCCGGGCTCAGGGACATCCCCCCCACCTCCTGCACAAATTTCATGCACTGGGCCTCTAGTCAATTTATAAAGGACAAAATTTAACTTCAGAGTTGACAAGCCTAGCAGACACCACCTTACTTAAGTAAGCAAAGTAAATACCATTGGGAAAGAGACATAGTGAAATTGTGCTCCACCTGATTAAATCCAGTGAGAAGAACTTATGTCGCTTCCAACAATGCCTCAAGTAAATCCAATCATGAGGAAACATCAGACAAACCCAAACTGAGCAACATTATACAAACAACTGCCTTGTTTGTTTTTTTTGTTGTGTTTTTTTTTAAATATATTTTATTGACTTTTTACAGAGAGGAGGGGAGAGAGATAGAGAGTTAGAAACATCGATGAGAGAGAAACATCGATCAGCTGAATTACTTATTGGCTGCCTCCTACAGGCCCCTCACGGGGGACGGAGCTCGCAACCTGGGCATGAGCCCTGACTGGGAATCAAACTGTGACCTCCTGGTTCATAAGTCAACACTCAATCACTGAGCCATGCTGTTAGTGCTTTTAAGAGGATGGTTTTTGTAGGGAGCGGCTATAGGGTCAAGCCTTGGACTTCGGTAAAGGTTGTAGGTTCAATTACCTGTCAGGTTGCAGGTTTGGTCCCCAACTCTCTGGTTGAGACACATACGGGAGGCAACCAATCAGTGTTTCTTTCTCACATCGATGCTTCTCTTTCTCTCCCTCTCTCTCTCTCTCTCTCTCTCTCTCGTCAATAAACATACAAAGTATTAGGGATTGATGGGCCATCGGTAGGCAATTTACTCTCAAATGTTTAAGAAAAAATAATTCTTGTACTATACTTACAACTTTTCTCAAAATTTGAAATTCTTTCAAGAAATATAACCTCATTCCATGCAAGGTATTTATAAAATAACATTTATGTTTTTAATGTAAAGTACAATAAACTTTAAAAAATTTTTTAAATTATAGGCAGAGCTAGTTCTTGACCTATAGATATTGTGAAAATTGCCAGATCTACTTTGAGGCAATAGGTTGACCTTGATTTCAATGCTTTCAATTTAGCATGTACATATTTTAATTCTACTAGAAAGTGGTTTTTATAGTTAATACTAATAACGTACATACTTGTCTGTGCTTTTATGTGTGTATGTACACAGAGTAACAGAATAACAGAACAATGGCCTCACACAAATGCACATTTCAGCCATGAACCACACAAAACATATTCCTGTACTAATATACAATATCCATGTGTTCATTAGACAATGGATAAGAAAAACTCTATCTCTAATAATAATTTTTATTCAAGAAATGCAATAGGATTAGCATGCCTTGCTAAAACCTATATAGAAGCCATAATTTCTTTACTGTATTGCCATAGCGTGACTTTTCTGCAATATACTTTTAAAATCTTTTAATAACCAAATTACATAACAAGCTGTTTACAATCCTGAGCAATTATATTTTTTTCTTATTAAATTACTAGAGGCCCAGTGCACAAATTCATGCACCGGTGGATCCCTCAGCCTGGCCTGCGGGATCAGGCCGAAGCCAGCTCTCTGACATCCCCTGAGGGGTCCCAGGTTGTGAGAGGGTGCAGGCCAGGCCAAGGGACCCCACCAGTGCATGATCAAGGCCAGGGAGGGACACGGGAGGTTGCCCAGCCAGGGAGGGACCGAGGGAGAGCCCCAGGGGAAGTCTGGCTTTTCTCACTCAGATCAGATTGGCAGGGCCCCAGCAGCTAGCTAACCTACCGGTCGGAGTGTCTGCCCCCTGATGGTCAGTGCACGTCATAGCAACTGGTCGACCAGTCAACTGTCCCCTGATGGTCAGTGCATGTCATAGGAACC
>NW_006297224.1:4222085-4224579 GCF_000327345.1 Myotis davidii
AAGGGGGAGGGGAGCAGCAGGGGGGTCTTCCTGGAGGAAGCAGACCAAAGTACTAACTGAAAAGTTGTGTAATTTTTTAAAACAATTTTTATTAATTTCAGAGAGGAAGGGAAAGGGACAGAGAGATAGAAACATCAACCATTAAAAAGAATCATTTATTGGCTGTCTCCTGCACATCCCACATTGGAGATCGAGCTCGCAACCTGGGCATGAGCCCTGACTGGGAATCAAACTGTGACCTCCTGGTTCATAAGTCAACACTCAATCACTGAGCCATGCTGTTAGTGCTTTTAAGAGGATGGTTTTTGTAGGGAGCGGCTATAGGGTCAAGCCTTGGACTGACCTGTGGCAGAGCCACATACAAGTCCCAGCTTGGAGGGCAGAAAGGTCTTTAAATATGACTTCCCTTCTGAGAAGAAAGCCTAAATAAATAGTCTAAAATTGAGAATTAAGAATATTTTCTATGCACAAAGACATTCATAGTAGATAAAACTAATTATTTAATGATTTGAGACTAGATAAACTATGAAGCCCACATTTAATAGAAAATTGTACAACCCTTTAAAATTGTTTGTAAAGCTATGTATGAACATAAATAAATGCTATTATTTACTGTTAATTATAAAAAGCAGAATTTTAAAATTTTTATAAAAACAAACAGAAACTCAAAACAGAAGCATAAAAAAGTATAGAAGAAGCATACCCAAATATGCATAATACTTATCTTTGGATGGTGGGACAATGACAAATAATTTTTTCTATATATTTTTCTATATTTTCTAGTACTCCTAATGAAGGTGTGTTTTCTTAAAATGAAGGGGAAAGCTATTTAAAAACGAAGAAGCATTATTTCTTTAACTTACCTACTATACTATTGATAATAACATGAAATCCACATATTTTTGGATTTTGGATTTTCAAAATTATCTATTTCTTTTGAGTTCATTACAAGTTCTGGATTTCAGTTCAATGATAATGGTGAGGATTTTTCAACATGCATTTCCAAAAAGTAACATCTAAGAGTTCTGGATTCACATGCCTACCAAACTCCTGGAACCATCTTCTCTACTTTTCATAGAAAACACATGTTTCGTTTACAATCCAGCCTCTGAATTGATTGACTCCAATTTTGTGCTAATACAACGCTAAAATGCAATGCCTCAGATAAATATCAACCAAGCTCTACAAAGGTTCATTGGAAATACGTGTTCCACTTTGCAGTCTGGTTTCCCTCCATACCGTCTAACAGCCGTAGGCAAACTACAGCCCGCGGGCCGGATATCCCTCAGCCTGGCCTGCGGGATCAGGCCGAAGCCAGCTCTCTGACATCCCCTGAGGGGTCCCAGGTTGCGAGAGGGTGCAGGCCAGGCCAAGGGACCCCACTGGTGCATGATTGGGGCAGGGAGGGATGTGGGAGGTTGGCCAGCTGATGGGGTGGGGGGACTATGGGAAGGCTCTAGGGCAGCCGTGGGCAAACTAAGGCCCGCGGGCTGGATCCGGCCCGTTTGAAATGAATAAAACTATTGAAAAAAAAGACCATACCCTTTTATGTAATGATGTTGACTTTGAATTTATATTAGTTCACAACCCTGGAACAGATTACAGTGGCAAGTGGCATCATATGCTAACCCTTTGAGGCAGCAAGAGATACTGAAGAGTTGCTTGAATTTATTTCCGCTGCCAAATTCTAAATGTATTACAAGACTGTTCTGAGATTGATTACACATACAAGTTGAACTGAAGGTGATTTTTTAAAAAGTGGGCCTAGAGATGTGGTATAAAATAAGCACCATTCTGGTTTTCTATCTTGAGTGCTTCTGATAAATTTGAAAGAAGTGAATGGCCTTAGCATATTATTATTAGTATATTATGCTTTGGTTGGTTGAATGGACGACTAGATGACCGGACACTTAGCATATAAGGCTTTATTATATAGGATAAAGCACTAAATTCATTTTAATATATGCTTTCATTAAACTATGAGTATGAATAACAAATTTTCCCTTGGTCTTTATTTGCCAATGTGCATGTGGAATCATCCTTGGGAGGAAAAACTCACATGCCCACCTCACACATAAATACATAGGCTTTTAAATTATTCCAAATATGACACATTTAAAGCCATATTTAAAATTGACATAATAAATATTAGTTAGTAAATATTTGTTAGTGCCTTTTTTAAAAAATATTTTTTTATTGATTTCAAAAAGGAAGGGAGAGGGAGAGATAGAAACATCAATGATGAGAGAGAATTACTTATTGGCTGCCTCCTACATGGCCCCATTGGGAACTGAGCCCATAACCCAGGCATATGTCCTCACCGGGAATTGAACTGTGATCTCCTGGTTCATAGGTCGACGCTCAACAACTGAGCCATGCCCCCAGGCTCTGCCATTTTTCTTACTCTTCTTGGTTTATATGTGTGAAGAAAGAGCACAGTCTGCAGTTTCTTCATAAGTAATTCATCTTTGGTCATTTAATAGTAAATTAGCAC
>NW_006297224.1:4225590-4257354 GCF_000327345.1 Myotis davidii
AGACTGTTCTGAGATTGATTACACATACAAGTTGAACTGAAGGTGATTTTTTAAAAAGTGGGCCTAGAGATGTGGTATAAAATAAGCACCATTCTGGTTTTCTATCTTGAGTGCTTCTGATAAATTTGAAAGAAGTGAAATCTTTGAGCAAGTAGGGTTAGACAATAGCCATAGATTATGTAATATTTGACATATACATTTAACACCAAAGCAGAGTCTGAACTTTCTTTCTTATTTGAACTATGAAAGTACTGCGTCTTCTGCGGCTAACAGGATCTAAAAGACGGAGATTTGATTACTGCAGCACATAACTTTGATACGCAAGGAAACAACCTCTTGTCGTCTGCTTATGTTCATGGCAACCCTTTTAGCAACGAGAAAGGCCCATGGCAGAAGCAAGGCGAAGTAACAATTTTTTCCTGTCTTTCATTTTGGCTCAGATTACACAGACTGGTTTGTCATGCCATGTCTTCCTTGTAGATGGAAGGAAAGACACACTGCACTAGACCAGTTTGGAAATGAAAGACAGCACCTGTTTATTTTACAAAGGTATCAGCTTCTTTTCTGATAGCTCAGCCAAGCTTCTTAGGAGGCCCTCTGCAGCTGCCCTTTCGCCCTGCTGAGTGATTCACTCTCTCACATAAAATGAGTTGACTGGTTTCTGTTGCTTCCTTTCTTCGCAAAATGGTCCTTTCTATCAGTGCTTCCTAGTCGCTCCATTTGCATAGCTTTATGTGTCTCAAAGGAACACACACCACGTAGCATATAAGTTAGAAATTTTATAGTATTCATTCACGAACCTTGATTTATGGCAGGACTTCAGTTCTATTCTGGGCATGTCTGACAGCAGTGCAAGAGGTGAGCTCTACAGGGGCAACAGAGAAGGCTCAAAGGAGAGGTCAGATTGTCAGATGCCACTCCATCCACCTGTGTGTACAGCTGTGTTGTGAGAATGACCAGCGAGCGTGACTGTCGTACTGCTTAGAGAAAAGCCCATGAAAGAAGCAAGGCGAATTGTCTTGATAATTCAGAAGGTGTTGATGTGCAGCCTGGGATTGCACAAGCTATCTATTTTGCTTTATTCCAGTCTCATCAGCATCAGAATGAATAATGCAACTACATAATACAATTCAGTTCTCTTTCTTATCTTAGACAGTTAAACCATACCTCTTCTCAAACACAATGCATTTAGGCAAGTTTTTTTTTTCAATAAGTCTTTACAACAAGATTATTAGTAATGCATCTCTAAGGATTCCCAAGTAATTTTATATCCATTACTAATTTCTTCATGTATTCTGTTATTTTTTACAAAGGTGAACAGGATACACCAGCTGGCGGGGTGTTGAGCATCGACCTATGAACCAGGAGGTTAGGGTTTGATTCCCAATCAGGGCACATACCCAGGTTGTGGGCTTGACCCTCAGTGTGGGGAGTACAGGAGGCAACCAATCAATGATTCCCTTTCATCACTGATATTTCTATCTCTTTCACCCTCTCCCTTCCTCTCTGTAATCAATAAAAATATATATATTTTTAAAAAGGTGAAGAGGATAGGCTTCCAATTCTTCATGTCCTTTCATCTTATTTAAATCATTGGTATTATCTATAACTACTTGATTCTGTAATTTATAAAAACTGAATAGGTCATGACCATAAAATACATTTGGAGGGCTCTCTGAAAACTCTGATATTAGTGAACCTGCTCTCTAAGGCTTCCATCCGCTCTTAAAATAAAAAGAAATAGAAGTCTCCAACAAAACCATGTTATGTCCCCAATCGTCCCAATATTCCCTTGGATATTTACTGTAAGAAGATATCGCTCTTATTTTACACTTAGGAATAAAGCATTTGATGAATTTGTGAGATTATCAAAGAATCTTTCTGCCATAACCGGTTTGGCTCAGTGGATAGAGCGTCGGCCTGCAGACTGAAGGGGGCCAGGTTCGATTCTGGTCAAGGGCATGTACGTTGGTTGCGGGCACATCCCCGGTGGGAGGTGTGCAGGAGGCGGCTGATCGATGTTTCTCTCTCATAGATGTTTCTATGTCTCTCCCTTCCTCTCTATAAAAAATCAATAAAAAATATATATTTTTAAAAAAAGAATCTTTCTAACTAGCATTGTTAGTGATAGTCAAAAATTGAAATGCAATCAGTAGTTTAGAGGGTTGTTCCTGGCTTAATTGAAAAGTTGGGTTATCCGTCCCAACTCAGAAAATAAAGGAATAGCTATTAATATACAGAGATTTCATAGGATGCAAACAAAGAGCTCTTGCCCATGGAATTAGTAAAACAAAAAATGTTTGTGTTCACCGTATTCAGAAATTGGCTTATATATAAAGAATCCTACCCATGCTATGCAAGATTATACCTATGATGACTTAGGAAATTTGAAGCAGAAGTTGATTCTGAGGGACAAAGCGCCTTTAGAGATATACTAAAGGCCTGGTGCACGGATTCATGCACTGATGGGGTCCCTCGGCCTGGCCTGCTCCCTGTCACAATCTGGAACCCCTCAATGGATGTCAGATTGCCGATTTTGGCCCCATCCCCAAAGGCCAGGTCGAGGGACTCCATTGGTGCACAAATTCTTGCACTGGGCCTCTAGTATGCATATAAGATCTTTGCTTAACCTCTTCCCACCCTCTCCCCTCCCCCCTTCCCTCTGAGATTCATCAGTCTGTTCCATGGTTCCATGCCTGTCCAGTGAGCATCTGCCCCCTGGTGGTCAGTATGCATCATAGCTACTGGTCGAATGGTCATTTGGTCACTTAGGCTTATATATATATAGATTAATTTGCTAAAGCTGCCATTGCAAAATACCACAGATTAGGTGGTTTAAATAACAGAAATTTATTTTCTCTCGTGCTGGAGGCTAGAAGTACAAGATCAAGGTGTCAACAGTTTGGTTTCTTCTGAGGCCACTTTTCTTGGCTGGCAGTGGCCACTCTCTGCCTGTATCCACACATGGTCATATTTGGGTCTGAGTTGTTTGAGTTCTATCCTCTTATAAGGACATCAGTCATATTAGATTAGGGCCCATACCCATGATCTTATTTTACCTTAATACAGTTACATTTGGAAATACTGGAGGTTAGGACTTCAACACATGAATTTTGAGGGAACACAGTTCAGCCCATAACACTGAGGAATATGCTATTCTAGATCTATCAAGATCTAGATCCAGGAAATGTGGAAGCAGTTCACACTATTTCCCAATGGATGATCTTGGAGGTCCAGGGAAAGATGCCTCAGCATACAAGAGTATTTTCATACATGGCCACACACATGCAGAATAGAAGAGCCAATTACTACTGCAATGTATTGATCTAAGTAAAGAACAGCAAAAAGTTTATAACATTTTCTTCCTAGAGCCTTTGTCAAAGTTGTTTAGGTCATCTCACTTAATATCAGTGTCCAAAACATTTATATGGTTAGAACATCTCAACCACATATTTATCAACAAATTTACAAGTGTCTCTGTGTGTGTTTTTTAAAAGAAATCAGTATATTTAACGGAACAGGCTCACTTCCATAACAAACAACCCAAACATTTCAAACGCCTAAGTGTATTTCTCTCTTATGCAAAGTGTAGTAAATACTTCTAATTGGGCAGCTTTCCAGGCAATTCTTCTCCAACTGGTCAATGAAGGAACCAGGTACTCCCCTTCATATGGCACTATCATTGTAAATACGTGAATTCCAAGATTTCCACTGAAGGGGAATAGAGCATGAGGAAGGTACACCAGATCCTTACCTCCTTAACCTGAATGTAAAACACAAGTTCACATTGGCTAGAACCAGTCATATGCTCCTATTTAAATGGAAAGGAAGTGGAGCCCTAGCTAGTTTGGCTCAGTGGATAGAGCAGCCTGCGGACTGAAGGTTTTCAGGTTCAATTCCAGTCAAGGGCACATGCCTGGGTTGCAGGTTCAATACCCAGTAGGGAGTGTGCATGAGGCAGCCAATTAATGATTCTCTCTCATCATTGATATTTCTCTCTCTCTCCTCTCTCCCTTCTCCTATGAAATCAATAAAAAAAATATATTTTTAAAAGGAAGTGGAAATCGTAGTTCTTGCCTGTACAGCTGCTTCTCACTAACAACTCTCCACTGTGAACACTGAATTTGAATCATCTCTGCTGTGCACAGCAACTCCAATGTACATTTCTTTAAATTCAGTTGAATTTGCAAGGCAGTGGTTAAAAGCCAGACTACCCAGCTAGAATCCTGGCTCTACTGCTTCCTGGCTGTGTGACCTTGGAAATATTGCTCAATTCTAACCAATTTAGCTTTCACATCTGTAACATGGAAATTTTATTCAGGGGTTTGAACAAACTAACTGGGAAACACTTGGAACACGTTCTAGCCCACAGTCAGTCCTACCACAATTCCTTGTGAGGTAGGCTCAGAAAGGTTCAAGAACCCATGACCCTGGATGCAGCAAAGATGACTCAGGTATGAGAACTCTGCCCAAAAGAGGTGGCCATAACTGAATGAATGGACCAATATCTCTTTTGCAAAGTCTGAATGTGTAAAACATGGAGTAAGTCAGCAGTTTATTGTTGGGGTAGAATTCAAAAATGAAAAGAACAAAACCAACCAAATGCCTAGAGAAAAAGCAACAATCAGAAGCCCTGAGACAGTAGAAGTCGAGAGTAGTCATAAACTATGAATGGCAAGAGCTAAGAAAGACAATGGAGAGAATGGAATAATAGGAATACCAGCTACAAAGACTAGCTAAGTCCAATATCCCAGTGCTGTCTGCCTGAATAAAAGGAGGTGTTGCACAAATACATATGCTGTTTCCATCACTAAAGTAGAACCAGGGCATCCTTATATACAGTGACAAGTGATAACATAATGATAGAGAGTACCGTAGAGATGAGAAAAACAAAACCTACTTCATGTCAGAGCCAACTGCTTAGACTAATTAATTATAGATTTGTCAGGTTTCAGCAACTTTGCAGAAATTATTACACAAATAATAAGTCATTGAAATCCTGAATCTTAGAATAATTTAGAAAGCTGCCCTTAATTCAAAGAACAAAGAAAATAAGGCCAAATCTATCATGATAACTCATAGAAAGTGACTAAATCAGATTTGCTTAAAGCAATTGTTTATCCAGATTAAATAGAATTAAATAGAGAAAATAAAAATGAATTTTTAAGCTAGTTTTGTTGAGAAATGCCAAAGCATTCACTAGGGCTTCAAGAACAAGTTACCATGAACTATATAAAAGTTAACTGTAAATCCAGAGGTCAAGGAGGTGGAAAAAAGAGGACATATGTATTACTTGCAACAATGAAGATTTCTAAAAATAAAAGTTAACTGTAAATCTGATTATCATAAACTAGAGGCCCGGTACACGAAATTTGTGCACAGGTAGGGTCCCTAGGCCTGGCTGGTGGTCAGGGCTGATCTGTGGGGCAGCTGGCGGCATGATGGGCGGGGGTCCTGCTGGCACCTGCCTTGGCTGGCCTGGGTCTGTGGGCTGGGGGCATGGTGCCGCCTGCTTACCGTCCTCGTCCCCCGGCCACCACTGCCGGTTGGGGCCTGCAAGCTGGGGGCAGCTCCTGTGTTGAGCGTCTATACCCTGGTGGTTAGTGCACGTTATAGTAGCACGTTCCACTGTTGGGTCTATTTGCATATTAGGGTTTTCTATAGATAGATTACTAATTAATTAAATTGTTTTATCCCATACTGATTTTACATATTTCTTCAGTTACTGTAGCACTTGTTGGTTATTTCTTTGTTTGCTTTTTGTCTGTACCATTCCCAGATGTGAGAAATGCTCACCTGTCTGAATTCAAAGGATGGACGTGGAGACAGAAGTATGGCGAAAACGAGACTTTTAATACGTTCTCGAGAGTAGGTGTCCATCTGGTTGCAAAAGCACACCTAGTAGCAATCACAGCCTATTATCCAGTCCCTCCTCTGGTTCCTCATTGGCTGAGTACTATTTGGTCACCTGTTTCCTCATACATTGCCTAGGTTTAGGACTTATTGTCTCCCATTGGGCCATTTTTTAAAAAATGGGCTAAGGCCTTTTCTAGTTGTCTCCACCTCCCCGTGTCTAGTTGATGCGGGCACCTTCAGGGTTTCCACCATGATGCGGGCTCATGTCCACAGTTCTTTGTTCTTATATCCTCTTCCCTCCTCCTTACATTCTGTTTACTCTGGGAAAACTCAGCAACTGTTTCCATTAACATTTGACTATGCTGGAGATGGGTCACAGAGGCTTGTTTCCTACACCAGGAGAACATTTTTTCCATAGCAAGCATTCCAAAAAGTATGATAATGAAGGGGCAAAGGAATGATTGGCATGTGTAAGAGAAGGACTGTTTCCCTTCAACATTTTGACCCTTGTTCTTGCGGCAGCATGGCAATATGGTCAGGAGTGCAGACTGGAGCCGAACAGTCTGGGTTCACATTCAACTCTGCATCTTAGTAGTCTGAGCCTATACACTACAGTTACTACCTCTGTGGCTCAGTTTCCTCATCTGAACATGGGGATAATAAAAGTGCCTATCTCATAGGGTTGTGGTGAGGATTAGATGAGATTTTACAGGTAAAGTCCTTAGAACATTGCCTGACACACGGTAAAGCAAGTGATTTCTATTATTATTCCTTTTACTTATGTACGAATATTCCATTTTCAGAAAAAAAAACTTTAAAGAATTTTGAACTTTCATAATTACCTGCAATCAATGTGTTGTTGTTTTTTTAATTTCTTAAAGTATTACAAAGAGTATTACACATGTCTCCTTCCCCCCACCCTTGACATTCCCCTGGCTTCCCCCACCCCCCAGGGTCTTGTGTCCATTGGTTATTCTCATATGCATGCATATAACTCCTTCGGTTGATCTCCTCCTTCCCCCAACCCTCCCCAGGCTTCCCGCTGTAGTTTGACATTCTGCTCAATGCTGCTCTGCCTCTGTATCCATTTTTGTTCATCAGTCTATAATGGTCCTTATTATCCATAAATGAGTGAGTTCATGTGGTATTTTTCTCAGCTTCCCAGGGGCCGTCTCAGTCTTCAATGTGTTTTATATAAGCTGAAGACTGAACTTGAAGACAGGTCAGGATAGAAAATGTCATGCTTGCTGAAGAGAAAAGATATCCCGGAGATGTGACCATGAGATAAGAGAATTCTTTGGGAGAAAATCCTGGGGACAGGAGGTAGTCCTGACGGGTAAGGCAAAAGGCAGAGGTGAAATCCCAAATCACAAAGGGACTAAAAAAACAAAACAAATATTCCCAATGGACACACCACAGGTCTGGCCACCATAGAAACTTGATCTTAAAAGATTCCAGTGCAATTTAGAGGAACTTTTTCCCTATGGAGTGATTTCTTGCATTTCATAAATGGAGAGTGTAAACCATTATTATGGTGTCCTGAGTCATATCTCTGAGGCCACCTCTGATTTGTACCATAGATGTGGCTCGCAAGTACATGCAAGTTAAGACTCAGACTAATAGAGCCCGACCTCAAGCTTACTTGGTGTGAGTTCTTCTGCTTCTGCATCAGTGCCGGGTCTAAAGATGTTACCATTCTATAGTTTCCCCGCATTAATGCTATTGTCAATAGACATTCATCATTATACTTGTGTTGCTGTGGTTCCTGTAGTAAAGTTCAGAGGAAAAGAAAACCTTTCTTATGCCCATGAGTTACATGTGTCTTGAAAAAAAAGGTAGCACTCTCTTTGTGTGTGGCCAAGAATATTTTATTATACCCTGGCTGCCTCACACGTCTATGCAACCTGCCTTCCATGTAGGTATTTGTTCTGGGCTATGTTCTGAAACTTTGCTTAAATTGAGCCAATACATAAAGTCATAACAACTGTTATCTTAGTAAGAATTTTTAAAAGAATGCCTGACTTCAGATGAATGCCTGTAGCATTTCATTGTTAAGAATGACATTGGCTATTTGCTTCAGATAAGTAATTATTATGATAATAAAGTAGTGCACTGAAATTCTAGTTTGAATCTGAGTTGGGCACTGAATTTTTATTAAACATATTTTCAATATTTAGATGAATTTGTGAACTTTTCCCTTTAACTGTTTAATGCCATCAATTTTATACATAACACATACATACAGATAATAGTCTTTTAATAAATGCCTTTTTTACATTGTGGAAATGAATCTTGCTTTGCCAGGACTCATTTTAACACAGAAATGGTATGTTTTTCTATAAATATTTCTCTCTTGGGCTGCGGTCAGCACGCCTTGAGAGTGGACTATGAGTCCTTAGTAGGGGCAATGGGGGATTGAGAAAAAGAAAGAGACAGACACAGAGACAGAGTAAGTAAAGCTGGGACCAGGTGGGACACTGTTCTTGGATGGAGAGACAATGACTCAGAGCTAGTGCTATGTGTTATAGAGAGACCGTGACCCAGAGCCAGTGCAGCACGTTTATTTTATACAGTATGACTCCAGGAAGTTTTACTGGAGGTTAAGACAAAGGAAATTATGTGAAATCGTGGTTAAAGATCAAGCTGTAATTCTTCATTCTTGTGGCTTCTTTGTAAATGTCACTCCTGGTTAAGTCCGGATAATTGTGAACATTCCTGAACTTAGATAATGAAACCCATCCCCTGGCACCTGAGCTAAGGGTCAGGCTGACAACATACCTGCCTCTGGTATGTTTCCAGGACGTGGCTCTGCTGACGCCACTGGGCTCAGCTGACGATAATCAAAGAAATGCTCATGTGCCTTCCCAGGTGCTCTCTACATTTTTCCAATACTTTATTTGAAATTATTTTTCCTCTGTTTTTTATTGAGGTACAATCGACATGTAACATTAGCTTAGTTTCAGGTGCATAATATAATGATTTGGTATTTGTGTTTATGATCATCATCATAAGTCTAGTTAACATCTGTCACCATACAGAGTTGCTGTTCTCTTAGCAACTTTCAAATTTGCAATTACAGTATTACAAACTCTAGTCGCCATGACTTAGGACGGTTGTACTTTTTGACCCCCTTCACACATTTCCCCCCCCCACCCCCTTTTATCCTCTATTTTTAAGGGATTGTTTTTGTGTATTTAATTTTGTTCTCTGTTTGTTCTTGATGCTAGAATCATGTTTGCCTCTTAAAATGAATAAAGAAGTTTTTAGTATTTTATATTTGCTCCCAAATATCTAAACGGTGACTGCAGTGAGGAGGTCAGTGGGTGGAAGTAGAAGAGGTCATTAAAGGGATAAATGGTGTTGGAAAAAATAAATTAAATTAAATAAATAGAATATATAGTATCTGTTCCCTGAAATCTGATACAATTTATCAAACCATTTAAACCTTTTGTATTGTTACTAGTATACCTAATCATCACTCTTCTTGGCTAAATTCTTTAAATTTATTTTTAAATATGTTTTTATTGATTTTTAGAGAGAGAGGGAGAGGGAGAGAGAGAAAGAGAAACATCAAGGTTACTTCCCATACTCACTCTGACCCAGGACCAAACCTACAACCTGGACATGTGCCCTGATCCAGAATCGAACCAGCGACCTTTTGGTGCACAGGACAATGCTCAACCAACTGAGCCACACTAGGCAGGGCTAGCTGGCTGGCTTGTTTGTTTGTTGCAATAAACTTGTATATAACGTGTTTGTGTCATTTCTCTCTCTCTCTCCTCTCTCTCTCTCTCTCTCTCTCTCTCTCTCTCTCGCCCTCTTCCCTGTCCCCACTCCCCACATGTCCTTGGGTGTCTCTCTCTCTCTCTCTCTCTCTCTCTCTCGTTATAATTTAGTGCCCTGAGGCTGAGAGTGCCTGAGATACCCGCCTGCCCAATAGGAATGGTCTTGCCAATCAAACTTCTCCGCTGGCCTGAGTCTTCCTTTCTGGGGCAGTGCTGGCATGGTCACTGCCTAAGGTTGTTTCTCCGGCCCTTCTCATTCAGAACTTCAGTAGCAGACCAGTCCCCTGTTCTCTGACACATTCACACATTCTTTCTTTAGATTTGTTAATGCTTTCGTCGTCCAGTTCAGTCAGGTAGGTCAAGAAGCCGTTCTATCTAATATGACTTTACCTATTATTGGTTCTTGCTTTTCATACGCAAATACGTTTATTATCTGATTTTAAAATCAGTACAAGCTGGAACATTTAAATATTCGAGAAAGCATTAAGCATGTAAAATGGACCAGAGACCTATTTACCCAGTTTTAACCAGTTAAGAAGTTGCTAAACATACTTCCAGATCACCCTTAATTTTTTTTTAAAAAGTATATTATACATGCCTTTTATTTTTTTTAATCCTCACCTGAGGATATGTTTTTGTTGACTTTTGAGAGAGAGAGGTAGGGAGAAAAAGAGAGAGAGAAACATCAATGTGAGAGAGAAACATCTATTGTTGCCTTCCATACAAGCCCTGACTCAGAATTGAACCTACAACCTTTTGGTGTGCGGGATGATGCTATAACCAAATGAGCCACCTGGCCACAGCTGCACGCCTTTTTTTTATAACCTACATTTTACTCAACAATATTCTATAGACATGTTTCTGTGTCAATAACTATGAATGTATGTAATCATTTTAATAGTAAGTACTGTTACAGTGTATAAATGTTCCATCATTTGTATTTATTTTCAAAGTTAAGTATTGGAGGAAAATCTTATTTCCCTTATATCTAATTTCTTGGAAATTACCTCACCATCCCTTAAAGCAATTCCCTTAAAGCAATCACCCATTTTCAAATTTATCATGTGCTTATTTCATTCTTCTTATATGTGAAACCAGACAACAAATGAGTCCGGGCTGCCTGTCACTACCTGAGCCAATTTAGCACAAACAGAGTTGCAGGCTCCATCTCCAGTAGGCAGCCAATCAACTCATTGATGTTTCTATGTCTTTTCTCTCCCTTCCTCTCATGGAAACCAAAAAAATAAATAAATAAATTTAAAAGTATATAAAAACTAAAAAGCACAAAAGCCTTCAGAATACTGGTTAAATAAATTATGTTTCATTTATAAAATGGAATAATTTGCAGTAAATGAAATGAAGCCGTTCAATATAAACTTAGATGGAGGCATCTCCTAAAATATTATGAGAAAAAAATTATTATGTAAAAAAATATTTAAAAAATTTAAAATATTAACATTTACATATACCCAATTGAGAGTATATTAGCATATTCTGTATATTTATGTTTATAATATACATATATATTTTAAATATACACATACTCAAATAAGTATATAGACTAATATATATTATATATGTATATATTATATATATTCAAAAATAAGTGGTAGTCCAGAGATAAGATTGCTGTAGGTACACATAGGGCGAGCATCAACTCAGTACTTAACTATGCAAATTTCTTGCATTTCTCTACATTCCTACATTTCTATATTTCTCCTTTCATGTTGGCTTCATCCTAAAAGTTGTTCCCTGTGGTCACGAGATGGCTGCAAGTACTTGCACGCAGACACACTTCTAGCAAGAAAAGGACTCTCTTTTGGGTTCAAGAATGAGGCAATCGTTTTAGGCCCTCTAGTGGACAACTCCTTAGTGCCACATCAGCCAGGTCTGGGAGTGTGGAAAGACTGGGAGGACTGCCCAGTCCTTAACCTAAGGCAGGAAAATGAATAGCTTGGTGGTTCTCAACCTGGAGTCATTTTGTCATCCAGGGGGCATTTGGCAATGTCCGGAGACATTCTGGTCACAACCTGGAGGAAGGGTATGACAGGGATTTTACAGGTAGGACCCAGGGACTGCTAAACATCTTAGGATGCACTGAATAGCCTCCTACAACCATTAACTCACCCCAGGCCTTATACACTGTTGATGGGAATATACATTGATACAGTCACTATGTAAAACAGCATGGAGCTTCCTTAAAAAAATAAAAAAAAGAAATATCACACGATCCAGCAATTTCACTTCTGGGTATCTGTCCAAAAGAAACAAAATCACTGTACCCCCCTGTTGACTGCCTTATTTACAACAGCCCAGATACCTGTCCATCGACAGATGAATGGATAAAGAAAATGTGTTGTATCAAGTATATATAATTTTATATTAAATATAAATAAAATTTAGTCACCAAAAAAAGAAGGAAACCCTGCCATTTGTGAAAACGTGGATGGACTTTGAGGGCATTACACTAAGTGATGTCAAAGACAGAGAGAGATACTGTATGACCTCACTTATATGAGGAATAGGAAAAAGAAAGCCACCCTAAATTCATATAAAAAGACAGGAGATTTGTGGTTACCAAAGGCAGGGGATTGTGGGGGTGGGGGTGGGATTTGGATGAAGATGATTCAAAGGTACAAACTTCCAGTTATAAGATACATGAGTATGGGGGATGTAACACACAACAGGATGACTATAGTTAACACTGCTGTGTGGTGTATTTGAAAGTGGCTAAGAGAGTACATCCTAAAAGTTCGCATCACAAGGAAAATATAATTTTTTGGTAACTTTATGAGGTGCTAGATGTTAACTAAATGTATCTGGTAATCATTTCACAATATACGTATGCCATTATATGCTGTACAACTTAAATTTATACAGAACTGTACGTCTATTTTATCAATAAAAAATAAATCTGATAAAAAGGACACATATGTAATACCCTTTGTAATACTTTAAGCAATAGAAAAAAGAAAAAGAAAAAAAAAACAAAATAAATCTGACCCCAAATGTCAATGGTACGAAGACCAATCATCTGGGCAGGGACCAATGCTGGAGCGTCATCTCCCGTGACCGCTATACTAACCTTGACTTGAAGAAGGCTAATTTCTGAGCACATCCTAATGCCTCCCCTCTAACTCCTTACCCTGGTCATGTGCCTCCACTTGCAGCTAGAATAGGAGATGTATGAGAGAGACTCCATTGGGCCCACATGGCTAGGGTGGGGAAAAGTCATTGGAAGGATGATGGCAAGATTTGTAGAAAAAGAATCATTGGGTCCTAACCGGTTTTGCTCAGTGGATAGAGCTTCAGCCTGCGAACTCAAGGGTCCCGGGTTCGATTCCGGTCGGGGGCGTGTGCCTTGGTTGCGGGCACATCCCCAGTAGGGGATGCGCAGGAGGCAGCTGATAAAGGTTTCTCTCTCGTCGATGTTTCTGGCTCTCTATCCTTCTCCCTTCCTCTCTGTAAAAAATCAATAAAATATATTTTTTAAAAAAGAATCATTGGAAGGCGACTTTTATCATTAGCCACGATAAATAATTCAGGAAAAGAATCATGTTTGGTGAGGCAGCAGGGAGATTAGTGCCATTTTGGTCTTTACTTAACTTCATCAGCATTTTTCTGGAAACCATTTTGGGGACTAATTTTATTAGGTTGTCTTCAAGGTTTTTTGTTTGTTTGCTTGCTTTTTGTTTTGTTTTTGTTAATCCTCACCTGAGGATATTTTTCCAATGATTTTTAGGAAGAGGGGAAGAGAGAGGGGAAGAGAGAGAAACATTGATGTGAGAGAGACACATTGATTGGTTGCCTCCTTGCATGTGCCCCAGCCAGGGCCCAGCCAGGGAGGAGCCTGCAACCGAGGTACGTGCCCTTGACGGGAATCAAACCCGGGACCCTTTGGTCCACAGTTTGAGGCTCTATCTGCTGAGCCAAACCAGCTAGGGCTGCCTTTGAGTTTTATAACATACTGAATAATAAGTGTCACCAACTTTGTTAGTCTGGGAAAGGGAGACCCTTGGCCCACAGTTCAGCTACCATATTTGTGTGCCAGGGCCCTGAATTTGCACACAGCCAAATTTATCTTTCTGAACTTTCCTTTTAAACATGACACGGAGACCACCCACCTCCCTTCTTAAGAGACAATTGTGGATCAGGCAGAGTATACTGCAACTGCTTAGTTTTAAGTTTCCTGGTTAAAATTGCAAGCCAATTGGACTTCCCTAAATTTACATATAAGTCATCTTTATTGAATTTTGTAATTTCTACTCATTATTAGAGGAGTATGCTTTGTTTTGGCATTTTCTCTGGAATTATAAAAAAGTCTATGCCCAGCCAGTGTGGGTCAGTTGGTTGAGCATCATCCTGTGCACCAGGAGGTCCCCAGTTCCATTCTCAGTCAGGGCACATGCCCGAGTTACAGGCTCCATCCCCAGTAGGGGGCATGCAGGAGGCAGCAGATTGATGTTTCTCACTCTTCCTTCCTGGTTTTAAAAAAATTTCCTTTCCAAAAAAAAAAAAAAAAAAAAAAAAAGTCTAGCAGTTTGTTCTATTATCACACTGCTTAGCTGTGGATGAGAGAATTAGAAAAGTGGACCAGTTCACTAACAGCCTTAGCTGGGGTTATGATTTTTACTTTTTTATTTTATTTTATTGTTAATCCTCACCCAAAGATATTTTTCCCATTGATTTTTTTTTTTGAGAGAATGGAGAACGGAAAGAGGGGGAGAGACAGAGAGAAAGAGAATCATCCATGTGAGAGAGACACATCAATTGGCTGCCTACCACACTGATAGATAGCCTTGTTGTTCCTACAGGTCACTCTAGGTTGGGCCCACCAAAGCTACAGCATTTTAACTTGTATTTAGGAGCACACTCTCTGAGACACGATGTGAGGTGGAGAGGGGGAAACTTTCCTTGTGAGCCGCATAGTGTACCATATAGGGCTTGATCCTCACTCCCAGAAACCCCCTTTTTTCATGGTGAACTCCTAGTGCCTTTGGTGTTCATTACAGCAGAAGACATTACTTGGGACCATCACACTCTATTAAATAGATTCTAATAAATTGGAATATCAAAAGACAAAAGGTCAAGGTCTTGTTCCTTTCCACCCAGGAGGCTCCTTGTTTTCTATGAAAATTTGCATATCAAGAGGCATTAGGTGGGGAGCCTTTGTCAAACCACAAAATAAAGGGTGATGTATGTTCTTATATTTACACTAGAGGACTGGTGCACAGATGGGTGCACTGGTGGGGTCCCTTGCTTTGGCCTGTGGGGATCAGGCCAAAACTGGCTCTCCGACATCCCCTGAGGGGTCCTGGATTGTGAGAGAGTGCAGGCCAGGCTGAGGGGCCCCACCAGTGCACAAATCCATGAATAACATTCCAAGAAGGGGAACAACATGTCTAACACAGAGACTGTAGCTATTGGAAGTTCACTGAGAGTGTTGTGTCTCTGGAACTCAGGCATTGAAGTAGGAGCAGTGAGGAGGCAAGCCAGATCTTGCAGAACCATAATTAACTTCCAAAGAACGTCAAATTTTATTCTATATATAAACAGATAGTCTTAAGCAAGAGCATACATGAGATCAAATTTGCTTCCCTGAAAGAATGGGGATGGGAGCCAGCCTGGAGGCTGCTGCCATCATCCAAGAGAAGAATTATGTTGTTCTGGGCTGAATAGCAGGGGTAAGAGAGCAGGAGATGGAGACTGAGCTGGTAGAATTGACGGAGCCTATGGGCGGGCAGCTCCTGCACTGAGTGTCGGCCCCCTGGTGGTCAGTGCGCATCAAAGCGACTGGTCATTCCACCGGTCATTCTGCTGTTTGGTCAATTTGCATATTAGGGTTTTATATAGATAGATAAGTAAAATCAACCACTCCAGTGAGTCTCCTCAGAAAAGGAAGATCTGTTCTAAAGTCAAATTCTGTCTTTGTTTAGAGTAGCAGCTGACCACTTTTAAATTTGTTAAAATAAATATCAAGCATACAATAAAGATGGTCTCTTCAATAAATGGTGTTGGGAAAATTGGAGCAGTACATGCAAAAAAATATAACTAGACCAAAAACTTACACCATACATAAGAATAAACTCAGAATGGATAAAGACTTAAATGTAAGTCTTGAAACCATAAAAATCCTAGAAGCAAACATAGGCAGTAAAATTTCAGACATTTCACTTAGTAGGATTTTTGCTGTTACATCTCCAAGTGCAAGAAAAACAAAGGAAAATATAAACAAATGGGACTAAATCAAACTAAAAAGCCTCTACATAGCAAAAGAAACCACCAACAAAAATGAAAAGGCCACTGTATGGGAGAACATATTTGCCAATGATACATCTGATAAGGGGTTGATTTCTAAAAAATACAAAGAACTCATATAACAACACCAGGAAGACAAACAATCCAATTTAAAAATGGGCAAAGGACCTACATAGACACCTCTCCAAAGAGAACACACAGATGGCCAAGAAACATATGAAAACATGCTTAATGTCACTAACCATCAGAGAGGTGCAAATTAAAACTACAAGGAGGCCTAGTCAGTTGGTTGAGTGCCCTAGTAGTCTCATGCACTAAGAGGTCACCCAGTTTGATTCCCAGTCAGGGCACATGCCCAGATTGTAGGCTGGATCCCCAGTAGGGGGCATGCAGGAGGCAGTCGATCAATGATTCTCTCTCATCATTGATGTTTTTATCTCCCCCTCTCCCTTCCTCTCTTTCTAAAATAAATAAAAACATATAAAAATTTAAAAAAACCACCTATAATGAGGTATCACCTCATACCTGCCAGAATGGCTACCATCAATAAATCAACAAATGACAAGTGTTGGCAAGAATGTGGAGAAAAGGGAACACTAGTGCACTGTTGCTGGGAATGCAGACTGGTGCAGCCACTGTGGAAAACAGTATGGAATTTCCTCAAAAAGGTAAAAATGGAACTCCCATTTGACCCAGCGACCCCACTTCTGGGAATATATCCTAAGAATTCCTGAAATACCAATCAGAAAAAATATATGCACTCCTATGTTCATAGCAGCATTATTTAGAATAGATACGATCTGTACACAGCCCAAGTGCCCATCAGTAGATGAGTGAATAAAAAAGCTGTGGTACATTTACACCATGGAATACTATGTGGCTATAAAAATGAAGGATCTCTTACCCTTTGAGACAGCATGGATGGACCTGTAGATTATTATACTAAGAGAAATAAGCCAGTTAGAGAAAGACAAATATCACATGATCTCACTTATATGTGGAATCTAATGAACAAAATAAACTGATGAACAAAATAAGTCCAGAGTCATTGATGCATGGAACAGAATGGCAGATCTCAGAGGGGGAAGAATAGAGGGATGAGAAAAGATTAACCAAAGAACATATACGTATATAGGCATAGCCCATGGACACAGACAATAGCATGGGGAAGGCCTGGGGTGGGACAGGAGCTGGGTGGAGGGAGGGGGAAATGGGGGATATCTATAAACTGTCAACAATAATTTAAAAACAAAACAAAAATATATAGAGATATATATACAAGCAACTGACAGCTGTCAGATGGGAGGCGGGAGATGGGGACTGGATGAAAGAAGGTGAAGAATTAGCCAAAAAATATATATGTATAACCCATAGGCACAGACAACAGTGCCATGGGGAAGGGGGAGAGGGACTGGTTGGATGTGGGCAGAGGGGGAGAGGGGAACAGGGATGTCTGTAATAAAGTCAACAATAAAAGGAAAGAAAATAAAAATGAAAACAAATGTCAAACTCTGCCTAACCAGGAAACATTAGACACCCTCATTCTGTTCTCACTGAGGAAGCAAGCTTATCACTCATGCTTTGCTTTTGGTTCCTGGAATCACCTAAGTTTACCCTCATCCCATTTTTATTATTTTTAAACTAGAGGCCTGGTGCACTAAATTCGTGCATGCGGGGTAGGTGGGGCGGGGGGTCTCTCAGCCCAGCCTGTGCCCTCTCGCAGTCCAGGAGCCCTCGGGGGATGTCCAGCTGCTGGCAGGAGTGGGACTAAGCTGGCAGTCAGACATCCTTAGCGCTGCCACAGAGGTGGGAGAGGCTCCTGCCATTGCCGCTGTGCTCGCCAGCTGTAAGCCTGGCTTCTGGCTGAGCAGTGCTCCCCTTGTGGGAGTGCACTGACCACCAGGGGACAGCTCCTATATTGAGCATCTACCACCTGGTGGTCAGTGTGTCATAGCAACTGGTTGTTCCACCATTTGGTCGATTTGCATATTAGCCTTTTCTTATATAGGACTAGGGGCCCAGTGCACAAATTCGTGCACCTTGAAAGGAACTGTGGCCACAAGGCTGCGGTGGGCACAGAGGCAGGCTTCGGCCCATCCTCTGCACCCTCACCCGGCCCCTCCCACTACAGCCCCCTGTCCCCTCTCTGCTGGCAGCCCCACTCTCACCACTGTCACTCCCATGCGCTGATGGCAGCCCTGCTCGCACCTGCTGATGGCACAGCCCCAATTGCTTTGCGCCGTCAGGATCAGGGGGAGGTGGAGAAGCCCTCAGGGGCGATCAGGACTGGCAGCCACCGCTTGCACCCGCTGATGGTGCCAAGCAATCAGGACTGGTGCCAGGCACCAGCAGCAGGTGAGAGTGGCAGTGGGTACGAGTGGGGCCATTGCTGGCAGCAGGTGCTAGAGGTGGCTGCTGACCCCGATCGCCCTTCAGGAGCAGGGGGAGGTGGAGAAGCCCTGAGGGGCGACTGGGGCTGGCAGCTGCTGCTTGCACCTGCTGATGGCGCAGAGTGATTGGGGCTGGTGCCAGGTGCCAGTAGCCGGTGCGAGTGGGGCCAGCGCTGGCGGTAGTTATGAGCACTGGGCAGGACCACAGTGCATGGGAGCAAATAATTTTCAGCAACCACCAGAGGCTCACCCCGATGACAGTGACCAGTGCCCTCCCTTGGTCTGGTGTCCTTGCTCGCCTGCTCCACCATCCCACTGTGGCTGACGCCCACCATGTTCTGGGTGTGCCCTCTTGTGGTCAGCACACATCATAGCAACCGGTTTTTCGGTTGTTCAGTTGTTCCTCCGTTTGGTCTATTTGCATATTAGGGTTTTATATATATAGATTACTGGTTACAGGCCTATCTCAACAACCTAGGCCTTAAAGATATTTGAACTATCCCTAGCCAACTTTTTCTTGCCTCACAATTCCCTAATCACTTATTTTTCTCTCTTATCTAGCCAGACGCCAATGCACTTTGTAACCTTATATCAGTGCCTTACTAATTTCATCAGCTTGTGTGTTCTCTTGCAGATGTAGCAGGTACTTGAGTAGTGTTGGCTCAGTCAATGTAGTTTTGTTATGACTTTGATGAGGGGGGGAAATTGAGTCCTGGTGGGGGCTACTGTCTGTGTGGAGTTGACATGTTCTCCCTATGTCTGCATGGTTTTCTCCAGGGACTCTGACTTCCTCCCTGATCCCAAGGATGTGCACATGAGGTGAATTGGTTTGTCTCAATTGTACCAGTCCGATGAGTGTGGGTGTGGCATCTTATGAATAGGCTGGTTAAACATGTGAGTGATCCTGGATAGAAGGGCCTCCTGTCCAGGGTGGGTCCTACCTTGTGCCACCCTCAACCCTGAAGTGGGTTGGAAAATATTATTTTGTTTGTTTTTATTCATCTTTTTAAATGTATGTGTAGCTCACATTTACTTCAATGTTTAATATTAGAAGTGTTTTGGGTCTTTATTTAGAAATTTAGTGATGTTTTTATGACCAGAAATATGTGCAAGGAACTTAACTCTTATTTATAAATCAGCCTATGTTTAAATTGGTGTTGTTACACATCGTTTTGCTTAAAGTCGCAGTTTCCAAGAACCTGTGATGACGATAAGTGAGGACTTACTGTGCTCTTCTGCCAGAGCTATTTTCTCTTCAAATCTACAGAATCAAAGACTGTTACATTCTATAGATTCTGGCGTGTGTTTCATCACACAGGGCACCTCTGTTAGTTTCCTCAATATATAATATTCCCCTACTTCTGTTGTTTGAAAAACTTTAAAGGAATCTTGGGTCTTTTATTCTCATTTGCTACTTCTTCTCCAGCTTTGACATACTACAAATGTACATCTATTCATAACAATTTCAAACACTATTGTAGTGTAAAGAGTGAAAGTCTCCCCATGGTCCCTTCCTCCTGCACACTCTCCAGAGATTACCATTGCTAACACATTGATGTGCATCCTTCTGGATGTTTTCATATTACTGTTCTTTCAAAATATGCTTTAGTTCTTAGTCTATTGTTGTTAGAACTCATTAAGTCTAAGCTGGTTAATCTGATTAGTTACTCATCTGTATATGATCTTAAGCTCTTGTCCTGGGTTTTCTCCTATCACGACCAGGAATCGAACCAGTGACCTCTTGGTTCATGGGTCGACGCTCAAGCAAATGAGCCACACCAGCCAGTTTAAACACTCCTTTCTTGGCAGTACATCACTCCTGCCCCCTTTCTGTAACCTGCTCTTCTTCCCTTTCCTCCAACTTTCGGACTCACACAGAAGCAACTACATTGTTACATCTGCTACCCCTCCCCCAGGCAGAGTTGGCTGGTCCAAGGCTAAGCATATAACCCAAGTTAGGCTAATCATAGCACCCACCCCTGCTAGAGTCCTTGATGGGTCCAGGCATTGACCACTGACTTAGAACTCTTCCTTCCTTGGGATTACTTCAGCATAGGACCGTGGGAGTCAGTACCTTTATGGTGGGAAACACTGTAAGATACTGGTGAGACTTAGAGTCTTTGGCAGTCATGTTTCCTACAATGTGGAGAAAGCCAGTTTGCAGTGAGAGAATGAAGCAGACATGAGAGCACAATAAGAGACAGAGGAAGTTTTGAAGTCCTTCACGCTCCCTGCTCCTGAGACCTAGGTTGCATTCTTGTCTTTTCCAAGTTCCTTCAATTAAAACAGACTTACAACTAACTCCCCCCTTTTTTGCTTATGCTAGGTTCCTAAATAACATATCCTCTCTTTAGTTTTTTAAAAAATGTTATTTTACTTTGTTTTGAGAGTATGTTTCTTAAAGCTGAAACAAGGAAGAGCTGCTTTGGCCCTCTAGAAACATAGGAAAGAAATAAGCTGAGGTGTGGCTGCTCTGGCTCATTGGAAAGTCGGAGAAAAGGGGCCTTGGAGACAGGTTCAGGGGTTTAGCCCAGAACAAGCTGCCATTGCCCATTGCTCCCCTGGTTGCAAGTCTCCTGGGAACCCCTTAGAGCAGTGGTTCTCAACCTTCCTAATGCCGCGACCCTTTAATACAGTTCCTCATGTTGTGGTGTTGTGGTGACCCCCAATTTCATTGTTACAAATTGAACATAATTAAAGCATAGTGATTAATCACAAAAACAATATGTAATCATATATGTGTTTTCCGATGGTCTTAGGCGACCCCTGTGAAAGGGTCCTTCGACCTCCAAAGGAGTCGCGACCCGCAGGTTGAGAACCGCTGCCTTAGAGTTTAGGAGATGCATGCCTGAGAGGAAAGAAAGGTGTGGGCCTTCTCCCGAGAGGGTGAGGGTGCCTCCTGTCAAGTTTAAGGAAACTACCATTTCGTTCCTCTCATCTAAGAAACATTACTTTGTTTGGGTGATAACATAACCTTTGGAGGTATGTCATTCTGATAACACAGGCTGTTCTGAACTTTTTCTTCCGCTGGTACAATCCTCAAAACTTGTATTTCTGGGTGTGTCTGTGAGGGTATTTCTGGAAGAAGGTAGCATTTGAATGGTGGATGGAATAAGATCACCCTCACTAAAGTGGGTGGGCATCCCTCAATCAATTGAAGGTCTGAATAAAACAAAGATGGAGGAAGGGTGAATTTGCTCTTTACTTGAATTGGAACATCCTTTTTTTTTTTTTTCTGCCCTAGGACATCAGTGTTGCCAGTTTTGGCCTTTGTACTAGGTCCTGGATTTATTCCATCAGCCTCCTGATTCTTGAGTCTTAGTTCTGGCACTGGGACTTGCACCATTGGCCCCCTGATTCTCAGAACTTTGAACTCATATTGAATTATACCACTGGCTTTCCTGGTTCTGCGGCTTACAAACGACGGATTGTGGGTCTTCTTGGCCTTTATAATTGCATGAGTCAATTCTGTGAGTCATATTTCTATATCTATATCTTTTTGTTTCAGTTTCTCTGGAGAACCCTGACTAATACAGATACAAAATGTCGCTTAGTGGGGAAAGTCTTGCCCTAGCAGCCCAGGGCTAGAATTTGGTGGTGGGGCTTGGAGACTGTAGGTCCAGTTTGTCTGAATGCTGGATTTTTACCTGTTCTCAACCCAAGCAAAAATAGCAGGAACTATAAATAACATATAAAGTATAATTTTAGGATTTTAGCATTTCCAAATATGGAAATGAGTAAGCTTTCCATCTAAATATAACATTCAGCCCAGACAGGTGCGGCTCAGCGGTTGAGAGTCGACCTAGGAACAAAGAGATCACCATTCAATTCTGGGTCAGGTCACATGCCTGGGTTGTGGGCTCAATACCCAGTGAGGTGAGTGCAGGAGGCAGCTGATAGATGATTCTCTGTCATCATTGATGTTTCTATCTCTCTCCCTTTTCCTTCCTCTCTGAAATCAATAAAAATATATTAAAAAATAAAATAAAAATAAATTAAATAAAAAATAAAAATAATATTCAGCCACATTCTCAAACTGTATCCTCCCAAAAGCATTAATAATCCCTTAGATCAGGACATATGAATTCTTCCTGTAACAAGTCAGAAAAAATATGGAAATCGCAGCTTAAGTTGCCAGATGTGTCACATTGCAACTTAATATCTTTCACTCTTTGATTTACATATTCAGTTTAATAATATGTACTCAGGGTTTTATAAAAAATTATAACATTATACCTTTTCCAATTTATTCACAATTATAATTTAATCATAAACTTCTCCAGGTCAATTCAAATGCTGGTACATATTTTAAAAATATTTCTTTCAGGCCCTGGCTGGGTAGTTCAGTTGGTTAGAATGTCATCCTGATACACCAAGATTGCAGGTTTGATTCCCCAGTCAGAGGACATACAAGAATCAACCAATGAATGCATAAATAGGTAGAACAACAAGTTGATATTTCTGTCTCTTTCTCCCTTCCTCTCTCTCTCGCAAGTCAATAAATTGGAAAAAAAATATTTCTTTAAAATGTACTAAATTTAGTTCTTCCACCCTGTATCTCAAATTACAACTATTCAAAATTATAAACTGTTATCCATGTATACTGATTGGTTATTGGTTGGGTTTCCTGGGAAGTAGATTCTAACTCAGAGCTTGGGGGCAATAAGCTGTTCATTAAAGGGAAATCTCAGTGTCTCGCCATCGAGTTGACAACTTAGCTCTTGTGCTGCTCAGATCCACCTCACGGACATTGTGGAGCACCTGCTTTCTCAGGGAAATTCAGAAGTGGAAGGTGAGTGGGAGCAATTACAGTCACCACCACAAACAAAACCCCTGATGTCAGGATTGCTGCTGAGCTTCATCATCTCCCTCCTCCACTAACCACGCAAGATTCTCCTCCCCCTCAGACGGTACCTTTGCTGGTCTTGGTAGTCTGCCCATACTTTGGCCCAGGTCCTTATGGTAGGGGTCTGATTGTCAGGATTTCGAGTCCTTCTTTGGCCAGAGTTTCTGAGAGCTTGTTTAGAGGTTTTAGCAAAGGAGTGCAGCTACTAGTATGGCAGGTCCTCTCCTCTGAGGGCGAAGGTCTTCCTCTCGTACCTAGCACACAGCTTAGGGAGGGATGTACCTGGATCCGTGAGGGAGGAGAGAGACACCCGCATAGCCAGCCGGATCAGCCGAATCAACCCTGGCGATCAATGGGAGACAGATGTCACAGCCAGATCGCCCTCACATCCCAGAGTTTCTGTATTTGTTCATTTGCTATCAAAATTGGGCAATGAAATACCAAGAGGCACCCAAATGGACCTCCTGGACACCAAGCTTATCTTCAATGTCCCCATAGCTCAGCAGTAGTTCTTTCTCTTCCTGATCAGCAGGGCCAATTATTTCCAACAGGATGATGACTCCTCGTTTTGTCTACTAACTTGGAGTTTGCCAATGGCAGTAGTTGGATCAGCCTTGGTAAGTAAAGTTCATACACAGCCTCCCATTCCCTGCTACCAGGGGTATTCTGTTCATGAACCCATTGTTCAAGCACTGAGGTAACTAGTGACAGAGGTGGCTAATATCAAGTGGCCAAGTCATTTCCTTTCTTGGTTATTTAGTTTCTTCTCTAGTGGACATTAACATGTGACATAATGATCATCATACTTTATGTTCATTCTCATTTGTTCATCCACATGCTCTACCCCAGATGAACTTGGCTTTAATCTTCTAATATTTCTTCTTTCAAACCTCCATCCAGCTGGCCATGCAATTCACCACTGCCGTTAGTTTACATATGTTCTAACCCTGGGGCACTTACCTTTCTACACAAAGTGGAAAACCCAGTGCACAAGGTAGCCACTGGGAAGAAGTTCATGCGCTAGTGTTTTATAAGGGCATAGTCCTGTGGGCATGTAATGATGCTTCTACTTTCAACCACATATTGGATTGACCTAGCCATGATTCAACTTGAGGTTTTCCTTCTCCATCAGCTAATCGTGAGGAGTTTCTCATATAGCCATAGTGCAAGTTGAAGGAGAGGTGCTGATGCAACCTGCTTGTGCCCTCTGGTCCCGCTTATGCTGGATCCCAGACGTACTGCTTTCATCCCATCATGAATTACTGCTAGGCTGTCGAATGTTGTGACTTGGTGGAATAAGTTTGATAGAATACAACTCGTCATGAGTAGTTGCAACCATATAGTCAACATGTTATCCCATGGTCAAGTATTTTCCTTCTACCAGGGAAACAGTATGCCACAAACCGTTTTTCAAGAACAGTAAACTTCTCTGCTGCTCTAGAACCAAAAAGGTTTGCATTGTGACTGTGCCACTGGGGCTTGCCAGAAATTTCACACGGCATCTTTTTCCACCATCGATACCGCTAACATCATAGGTCTTCTGGGTCATACGGTCCAAGGGACAGGGCTACACCACAACCTGGTCCTGCTTCAAAGCCCTTTATCCTTTGGGCTCTACTCAAAGATAGCAGCCTTTCTTATCCCTTGATCCCAGATGTAGCACATGCTGCCTCCAAGAACACTGGATGTTGTGTTTCCGTTTTTAATGTGAGAGGTGGGAGATACAATAATTGTTTTTTTAGTTTGGGTGGCATAACCAGGCATGCCCCTGACCATTGGATCCCTAAATAGTCTATTGACACGCAGGCTCCTGAATCTGAGTAAGGCTCATCTCCCACCCTCTGGTGCACATATGTCCTTCCAAGGTCTCCAATGTGCTAGCTCATTTTTGTTTATCCAGTTTTATTAGAATGATGTCATAGGTATAGTGGTGTGATATTCTGCTGGACGTCCAGACATTCAAAATCTCATTGCAGTATGACAGGAGTATATAATATACTGTATTATAATATGGCCCAAGGGCAAAATTATAAATGTATACTACCTTGTCCATGCAAATGCAAAATATTTTAATCCCCATTTTGGATAGGGATAGAAAAGAAATTTCACCAAATTAATGAATATGTACCATCTACTGAGGCCATGTTAACTTGCTATAGCAAAGATAGTATGTCTGGTATGGCAACAGCAACTGGGCCTTCCACATGGTTGAATCTAATGCCATTTTGAGGAGTTTATCCAGTTTTTACATGGGCCAACCTTGTAAATTAAATAAAAATGTGATGGAGACCACCAACACTGCATCCTTTTCAGTTTTAGAATTGGTAATATTTATTATTATCTTTCCCAGAAATATATTGCTTTTACCTTATTGCCTTAGCCGGGGACAGTTTCAGAGCTTTTTTGTTTTGTTTTGCTTTTTAAATATACTTTTTTATTGACTTCAGAAAGGAAGGTAAAGGGAGAGAGAGAGAGAGAAACATCAATGATGAGAATCATTGATCAACTGCCTCCTACATGCTGCCCACTGGGCATCAAGCCTGCAACCTGGGCATGTGCCCTTTACTGGAATCGAACCGGAACCCTTCAGTCCACAGGCTGAGGCTCTATCCGCTGAGCCAAACCAGCTAGGGGAGATTCAGAGGTTTTTACTTGACCTTCCCCACTATGGTAACTCTTCTCCCAAAAGTCAAGGTCCCAACTATTAAACATATCTATTCTGGTTACACATTTGGTGAATGGTAAAGGAAACATTGTGTGGGTTTGTGGGCACAGTGGATTCACTGTGAACTAGACCCTGATCACCTTTACCTGAACACCATATGTCCTCATTCTAAAAGGGGAACCAGGATGATGCTTCAGGGCTTTAGGTATCAATGTAAAGTCATATCTGAGTCCAAACATTTCAAATGTTTGGTTATTCTTTTTTCCAAAGTGACAATTACCCTCTCGCAATCTGGGACCCCACGGGGGATGTCAGAGAGCCGGTTTTGGCCTGATCTCCGCAGGCCAGGCCAAGGGACCCCACTGGCGCATGAATCTGTGCACCGGGCCTCTAGTTCCCAATAAGGGCCAATGGACCAGAGAGCCACATTTTTGTGCCAGGGTACCTTGTCCCTGGAACAATGCTAGAGATAGATCATCAAATGCTGTCATTCTAGATTCCTCTTTTATAAATGGCAAGCAGGCCAACTCCTACCCATGAATACATTTCTTTCTTTAGACAAGTTTAATGCAAGCCCTTACTTAAGTGTGTAGCAATGAAAACCCAGTGTGTCTCTCTGGAGTTCCACCCAAACCTCTGAATTTTGGGTGTTTACAACCTGTGGGTTATTTCTAAAGACTATTTATCTTGTCCCACATTTTAATTATTTCCAAATTTAAATTTTAAAAGGTAAATTAAATTCATTTTGGGAAAAGTACCTTATTGTTGACCCAGTATACTACTTACATGAATTTTTCACATACTCTTTGTAGAGTATTTCTTTCTCATTATTTCAGACAATAATCTTTGTGATTAGGCAGTCCAATTACAATCTAGTCAATATGATATAATGTTAAGAGCCTTGAAGACAAAAACAAACAAACAAATAACAAAACAAAGCAAGAAAAGCAAAATAAAAGAAGCCCTGAAGACAGAACTGTTTTCTTAGGAAAGTGTTTTAACCTGTTTCCTTACTTATCTCAGAATTTTTTTTTTTTTTTTTTAATCCTCACCCGAGGATATTTTTCCATTGATTTTTAGAGAGAATGGAAGAGAAAGGGAAAGACAGAGAGAAACATTGATGTGGGAGAAACATCGATTGGTTGCTTCCTGCATGAGCCCTGACCAGGGCCTGGGCTGTGGAGGAGCCTGCAACCAAGGTATGTGTCCTTGACCAGAAATGAACCCAGAACTCGTGGATCTGCAGGCTGACGCACTGAGCCAAACTGGCTAGGGCTATCTCAAAATGTTGAAGAAAAAATGAGGTATTATCAATCCATGTGAACGGATTAACATGGTGGCTTGCATGTAGTAATTCTCCTATTACTTACATTATTAGTCTTGAGGCCAGACTTTTGTGCAGCTTTTAAAATTAGATTTTGATTTTCCCCAAATATTTGTTAGCATTCTACCTACAAATCATCAAGAAGGTACTATTTTACTAGTGGAGACACAGACAATTAATTAAATAATGTTGGGTTTAGAGCTAGGGTTATGAAGTGGCCTGAAGAAAAATAAAGGGATAAAGAGTAATGGGCATGCTAATTTAGATAGGGTGGTCAAGGAAGGTTTCCCTCAGGAGATGGCATTGGAACAGAGAGCAAAATGAAAGGAGGGAAGAACTATGTGACTGGCTCATTCATTAGGTGAGTGAGTGCTTGTTAGCTGCATCCTTTAGGTTCTTAGTCACAGGCGTTTGTGGGGGTACTGAGCTATTTATATTTCTATGACTTAGGGTGCCAAGCAGCTCTTAGAGTCTAGGAAGGAAGAGCCTGGGCTTCCCATGTCCTTTAAATAGCCTCCAGCAATGACACATTTCCCATTACTAACTTAGTACTTCTTGAATGGTCCGTCAGTTCTGTAAATGAACCTGGTACTAGAAGTCCTTTGAAGAGAAAGGCATTTGGAAGAACCTACCAGAGGAAAGCAGCTATGGTATGCAGTCAAGAATCTTGGAGTCAAGAGAACTGGTTTTGGATTCCAGCTTACCACTGGCTGCGTGGACTTTCATGCATCCCCTAACTTTAGCGAGTCTGTTTCTTTATAAAATGGGGATGATAACCCTAGCTGGTTTGGCTCAGTGGGTAGAGTGTTGGCCTGCAGACTAACGGGTCCCAGGTTCTATTCCAGCCGAGGGCACATGCCCAGATTGTGGGCTTGATCCCCCCAAGTAGGAGACGTGCAGGAGGCAGCCAATCAATGATTCTCTTTCATCATTATGTTTCTATCTCTCTCCTTTCCTCTCTGAAATCAATAAAATAATATAAAAAATAAAATAAAATGGGGATGATAATGTTTAATTCACATAATTGTTATCAAGGTCAAATGAAGCAATCAATATGAAAAATATTTGGAGCCCTGGTTGGTATGGCTCAGTTGGTTGAACTTTGTACAGTGCAACAAAAGGTTGCCGGTTTGATTCCCAGTCAGGGCATATGCCCAGGTTGCGGGTTTGATCCTTGGTTAGGGCTTGTGCAGTAGGCAATGCATTGACACTTCTCTCTCTCTCTCTCAAATCAATAAAATCATATTTTAGAAAATATTAAATAAAATTTTAAAAAGAAAAATAGTTGGTATGTTATAGGAAATCAATAAACGTTAGTTTACTTTGAAAGCTTGGAGTACCTTAAAGATAATGGGCGGGGGTTGGTTCTACGCTTAAAAGAATTTTTAAGCATATTATGCTATACTAAAAAGTATAAGAAATTTATGTCATAATACTACATAATGAGAATTATAGTTAACACTGAGTGCTTACTATAAGAACTATTGTAAGCATGTTACATGGATTAGCTCATTTCTTTCTCACACTTACCTACAAGATAACTACTGTTAATGTCCCATCTAATTCATAACAAAAATGGGGTGTAAAGAGACTGCCTCTGGTCAAATGGTAAGTGGTACAGCTGGGATTATAACCAAGATCGTTTGACATCAGAGCCCATGTTCTTTGGGACCAAATTACACAATTATAATTTAAAATGATCCTGTTAGAAGCCATCATCTTAGGTCTTTCCTAGAGAAATGTCACTATAGAAGTGACAATAACAACAAAAACAGAGCATAAAGTATAAGAATAACCAAGTTTAAAAAGAGTGAACAAGGTTAAAAACAATCACACCAATATTAATGTTAATTAGAGGTTGCTTTACATTATATCTAAAGTTAATACCCAACATTTCAGTATTAAGGATCATTTATTATTTTCATATCTTCTGTTTCAAAAATCTATTCACATAAAGAAAAAAGACTGCTTATTATTGATTAGAGACAAAGAAAGGCATCTAAACAGAACGTTTAAAATTTTGAGGACTGTTTTTTTCCCCCAAACTGTAGACAGTGTAGACAGTGAGGGATTGATCACAACAGATATAATCAACATGACATAGTTGAACAATGCCCAGAAAACAATGACTTTGGTTATCTAGAGAACATAAATAAAACTCCAATGACAGAGGTACATACATGATTAAGAACAACTTCTGTTATACCAAATTATTTAGTCTCTTACAGTAAGTAAAATCTATAAAGACTAATAATATACCAGCTTGATTATATTATGTAGAGAAAAGGTCATGACTATTTACAGATGCTAAATGATAACCAATTATTCCAGGCTTATAAATAATAGTTACCATGATATAGTGCTGAGCTATAACTAGCTATGTATTAAACTAGATGTTATCAAGTAGAATAGTATTTTAGTACCATATTCTATTTCATATATCTTCCTATTACTCTCTTCTTTAAGCACAAAGATGGCAGTAAGGTAATAAATGTAATTTTTTGTGGAATAATAGAGGAAAAAAGTATAAAATTTCTGCTGTGTATATTTTAGATTGGCAAAACCAAAACAACCGCATATACACATAGATAAAAACCTAATCACAAATCTTTAAAAATTATTTTTTTATTGGTTTTAGAGAGAGAAAGGGTGAGGGAGGGAGAGAGAAACATCGATCAGTTGCCTCTTAGGACTGAACCAGAAATCTAGGAATCAAACCCACCACCTTTTGTTGTTTGGGACGAGGCTCCAACCAACTCAGCACCACTGGCCAGGGCTTTAATCACAAATCTTTGACATGGTAGAATCTAATGGTGATATTAGGCAGACACATGAATGTGCCATAAAACATATGTAACAAATTGAACACAAAAAGCAGAGAAATTAAGTTATAAAGACTAGAAGCATATGTAAGTATTGGAAAAGTATGAGGATGATTGACAAAATGGGGAGTTTTTTATCAAGAGGAAAGTTAATAAATTGGAGGTTATCATTAAAAAAATAGTTAAGAAAATAATTGGTTTTCAGGCCTATGTAGGTACTGAAATCTCCTTAATTCTTTGCTCTGTTACCTAGCAGCATCGTGAAGATGGTAAATGTATGGTATCTCCCCCAAGAAGATAACCAGATTCTACTTTTAACTAACAGAAAATACCACTGAGATCAATTATAATTACTTTGGATAGTTTAAGTAACTATAATAGTTAGTAGTTATTAGTTAACAGATGGTCTCAGTAAGTTGAAGTCCATTTATTGGTTAATTTTTTAGAATTCCATCTACTTCACACCTACTAGAGCTAAGCAGACCAGATAAAAGCTCTCAGGAATCACATCGGACAATCCAGGTAAATCAAAACATGAACAGGCAATGGTTTTGAGTTGTTATGCAGCCTCAATTATGAGTTAGTCAACTCAAGCAACCATTATGTATTCAATAATAGGTATGACACAGCTCTGGACATCAGTGACACTACAGGCAGGCAGGCAGGCACAGGCAGCCTGCGTATACTGATGTTTGGCGTTAACATTCCTAAGAAGCATGGGAAATATCAATAATATGTCTCTCTCATTAGAACACCATAGTAGTGCTCTACGAGGTTTCTCTTTTTCTACTTGTATAAATAATCAGACTGTGCGGAAGAACACCGTCTTGAAGGAAATATAGGATGCTAGCCTGGGGATAAATTACTAATTGCCAGTGATCGTTGTAAACATAACAACATTTTCCTGAAGATTAAAGCTTCTACTGAGGGTAGCTATAGTGATAAAGAAAACAAAATTGTCTTTTAAAATTTATTTCATTTTTTCTGTCACCATTTATCCCCCCTATACCTTCGTCCACTTCCACCCAGCCCCCTCCCCAAGGGAAAAAAACTGTCTTGAAACATTAAAATTGCACTGGCTTATATGATCAGCAAACACAGCAAACAAAAGAAAACTTTAAAGCATTGTTAAAAAAAACACAACAGCAGGAAGGAGCTGGTCCTTGGAAGGAGCGAAGCTGCTAATTATGGAGCCTTTCTGGAGTCTGGTGCGTTCTCAAAGCCAGTTTGCCATCATCGCTGCGCGCCCTGGTGAGGTCAGGGTGCTCCCCGCGGCGGTGCAGCCTGAAAGAGCCGCGGCGCGGAGTGACTCAGGCCCCGCTCAGGAGGATGAGTCAACGTGGAGTCATAGTCGGCCGGCCTCACGCCTCCGCACGACCGGTCCAGGGCTGAGTCGGCGGGGCCCGCGTGGCTTCCCGGGCCGGCACCTGGACTTAGGCCATTTCCGCTCGCACCGTGAACCAGAGCAGGGGCACCGCGAGGGCGGGACCTGCAAATACCCTTGACTTCCCCGCGAGCCTCAGCAAAAAAACCCCCTCTCGGATGGCGAGTGACCACCCGCGTTAGCGGGGCCCGGGGACGGTCGATTGCTTCAACGGCCACGCCGCTCCATCGCCGCCGCCTCTTTGTGAAACCGAGAGAAAATGGTGGGAAGTCAAAAGGCAATGAAATAAGCACACAGGCCTCTCGTCCTAGGACCTCCGTTACACAAATGAAGCTTGATTGTGCGTGCTGAGCCTGCACCTTCCGGGGACGATGGGAGGACAGGGCAACAAAGGGCTCAGCAGGCATGCCCGGCAGTGAGCGCCACGGCAGCAA
>NW_006297224.1:4257368-4257769 GCF_000327345.1 Myotis davidii
CGCCAGGCCAGAGGACTGAGACCACCCGCCCGCACGCGGCCGCGCGCCGCGCGCAGAGCCGCGCACCTGACCCTCCGACCACGTGACCAGCCCTTTTAAAAAAAATCTCTTTGCCCTTAAAAAAGACAGCGCGAAAGAGAGCGAGAGACTACATTTCCCAGAAGCCTCTCGTTCCCCACGCTGCCGCAGTCTTGCGCAGGCGCCGCCAAGGCCAAACGGCCACGTCCGTCACGTGAATATTAACCAGCCAACCCGGTTTGAATCTCATTTTTTTCCTCTCGCCCCCCCTTCAGGAGCGGTTGTGCGATCAGATCGATCTAAGATGGCGACTGTGGAACCGGTGAGTGTTGCCTTCGGCCCCCACCCCCACCGGGCCCCGCGCTCCGTCTCCCTTCCGACTG
>NW_006297224.1:4258316-4269232 GCF_000327345.1 Myotis davidii
CCGCAGGCCGGACCTCCCGCCGAGCACACACGCCGGCCTCCCATTCATTCATCCCTTCCGCGCCCTGCGCACGCCGCCGAGCATGCCGAGGAGTCCGGGTCCAGTTCTTCAGAGTGTTCACTGCCCAAAGCATTTTTTTTTTAAAGACTCACTTCACTTAACTTTGAAAATTAATTTTCCATGTGTGTTTTCTTTATCCGTTTTCCTCTCCAATTAGGCACTATTTTAAACTTAGTTGAAGCAAGCAGATCCCAGAACAGAAAGTTGGGAGTGACCGCCCAAAGGAGAGGGTATCTTGGTCCTAGTTTGGGTTTGCCAGCACCGGCTCCCTGAAACTTCTAGGCCTGCCTGTGTGGCTGTTTTAGGAATGTCACACCTAAGTGACATTGCTTTAGAGGTATAATGGAGTTTATTAGCAACCAGAAATCCTTTGACACTCTGGAACCAGTTCTAGACCAGGGTTGCCAGATATTTTTGTATATCTAATGCTAGTTTGTGGTTTTGGTAATGGTCTACAAATTTGCTTAACTAGCCATGGGAAAGCTATATATATATATGTGTGTGTGTGTGTGTGTGTGTGTGTATGTTTATGTGTGTATATATGTATATATGTATACACACACACACACACTCACTCACTCACTCACTCTAAGGCTTTCCCCCCCATTACATTGATGATTGATGTAAACTATTCTTACCTTGTTGCCAGAATTTAGGGGAGTTTGTCTGCTTGATTACTTGTTCTTTTATTGGTATCAGTTTTCATTTATGTTCCTGGAAATTAGATTGACTGCAAAACTGTCTCTTAGGTTTCTGATACAATTAGTTGACTTTGGGATATTAATGTTACATAGGTAAAGACTTAGGAGAAATCTGTAAAATTTTAATTTAAATCCCTTTTAATGGGTTCTGATGTTCACTTTTGACCGTATCTGCTGTCCTACCCACTTTACCAGTGTCATTAAAAAAAAAAAATTACAGCTGGTAATGGTGGCAAGGCTAAAGCTTCTAAACAGTAATAATGTATTCTGTGAAATTTCAGTAACATTTAGGTCCTTTAGATTTTGCAAAATAATGCAGATTTGTTTCAACAGCACAGAACAGAACTCTACTGAGTGTTGAAGGACTATTTTGAGTCAGTAAATATTTATAGACCCTGATTTTAGAACATTGTACCAACAAAGTTATACAAGATGTGATTCTATACCTTGTTTAATGTGAATGTTTAGTGAGCTTAATTCTCAATCAGTGACACAGTATAGTGATTGTTCTAGTGCTGTCCCAGGATGATTTGGATTCTGCATTTAAATTTGGGGAGTAGTGAACCTAAAAACCTAAAGTGTATGAAAGTGGAACGCCAGATTGAAACTATAGTAGTTTGAGGATATATAAAATAGTGCAGAATTGTTCATTTTTGGTGAAAATGCAGATTTTTAGTACTTTTAATGCATCCTCGTCCACAAATTATTTATAATTTTTTGGACAACTTTAAATAGTGGTTTTTATTTATTTTTTAAAAAATATATTTTACTGATTTTTTGCAGAGGTAGGGAGAGGGATAGTTAGAAACATCGATCAGCTGCCTCCTGCACATCCCCTACTGGGGTATGTGCCCGCAGCCAAAGTACATGCCCTTGACTGGAATCGAACCCGGGACCTTTCAGTCCGCAGGCCGACGCTCTATCCACTGAGCCAAACCGGTTAGGGCTTTATTTTTTCTTAAGCAGCTGATTAGTATTGGTTGCAATTGAGGTATCCATGCTTAAACCTACAAAATGAACAAACGTTCATTGCTATTTCAGCTAGCTTCTAACTTTTATTACTGCTTTTTTGCTGGGCATAACAGATACTTAAAAGAACCATGTTTGTTTGTTTTTTCCCTCCTTGTCCCACCTTTCATAGGGGACTTTTTATCTGTGTACATAAAATATCAGCGATTTCTATTTGATATTGTGTGGTTTTTCTCAAGTTTGTGTGTATAAGTTCAGTTACATTAAATTTGTTGAGAAGCTTGATAGGGTAAATTAAAGGAAGCATTTTCCCTCTTTACAGCAAATATGGCAATATTTTTGAACATTGGGGTAAACAATACTCTTACTCTTTTGGCATTTGAAATGTGGCTGGGTCAAATTAGACTTATTAATTGGTGAAGATGGCAAGGCCGTTTCCCCAGGCCATCTTGTCACCAGCAGGACATGTTTCTTCAGCTTTATCTTCATTCTGTATTCTTTTTTTTTTTAATATATTTTATTGATTTTTCACAGAGAGGAAGGGAGAGAGATAGAGAGTTAGAAACATCGATGAGAGAGAAACATCGATCAGCTGCCTCCTGCACATCTCCCACTGGGGATGTGCCCGCAACCCAGGTACATGCCCTTGACCGGAATCGAACCTGGGACCTTTCAGTCCGCAGGCCGACGCTCTATCCACTGAGCCAAACCGGTTTCGGCTCATTCTGTATTCTTTATTATTGAGCCTTTTTTTTCTTTTTACTTGTTCTTTTTCTTTTAAATTGATACATTTAAATGTATAAATCTATACATTTATTGTATTCTAGCTGTCCCCTTTGTTGTTTTTTTCTTTTTCCCATTGACCCCCCCTCCCCCCATACTAGTAGTTCTTTTTAAGGTAAGAGATTGCATTATTTTTTTTATAGTTAAATTGAAGGTATATAATTTTATTTCTTTTTACACTGTGTCTCTTCAGTATGTAAAGTTGTACATTAATTTCAAAAGTGGGATCTGGTCATCTGATCTGTTTCATTTTTTATCCTTTAGAAACATGCTTTGTATTGCAGAGTTTATTTATTAAAAGTAAATAAGGCTTAAATACACATTGACAAATATGTCATATAATTCAGTGTTGTTTATTAATCAAAGACTTGATTGACAAGCAGATCTTGCAAATTAATATGCATGTTCTTGCTTTAATGAAAGAACTCAGTATATAAAAATTCATTCATAAAGCAACAAAATGAATCTGGTATTTATATTCCAAATTTCACTTCATTTTATACTTTGAATTACTAGTATGCATAATTGTTTGACACGGAGAAATTCAACTTAGAAATACACAGTTCACACACTAAAGATGTAAAATCAATTATGTAAACTTACCCATTTGGACAGAAAACTTTAAGCAAAACATTTTAATAAAATATTCTGTTTAATTTATGGTTAAGAATACAGAAATGCCAACCAACAGTCTTGGACATAACAAGGAACCTGTGAAATAGTTGTTCTAGCAGTGGTAATTTCTACTTTTCCTTCCTTGCTACTACTGGAAATTTTCTGGTTCTTCTGGTACCTGTGACTTGTTCTGTCTTTGTCATAGAGACTCTTTTGAGCAGTGGAAACAAATACAGGTTATAGTCTAACTTAAATATCTGTATGACCTTGAAAACAACGTTCTAAATCTAGCTAAAAAATGGAAATAAGATATCTTATAGTGATTTTGATGTTTTAATGCAGTATTCTGAGATGGCAGTTTGTCATTCATGAAGAACTAAATGAAGTTTATAGTACTCCATGAATATGTTGCATGCCAGTGTATCCATGCATACATAGTGTATACACCTTTTCCTCTCTTTGCTAGGAAATTCACATAGCTGCCTTTTGATTATCAGTCCTTGGCCATTAACAAGAAATGCAAAGCTTATTTATGATCCACAATTCTCAGATACTCTTCCTACTCCTATCTATATCGTAAAAATCACTAGTGTTTCTTCAAAAATTCCTAATTGTGTCCGAAAAAAAAATCACATTTGTCTCTTATGTGCTGAATAAGTCACTTCCAAAAACTGAGAATATAATCAGAAAAGTAAGATTTTTTTTGCTCAGTTGGAACTTTAAAAAATATATATATATTTTTATTGATTTCAGAGAGGAAGGTAGAGGGAGAGAGAGATAGAAACATCAATGATGAGAGAGAATCATTGATCAACTGCCTTCTGCACGCCACCGACTGGGGATCGAGAGCCCACAACCCGCCAGTTGGGACTTTTGATACATTATCCCACAGAAACAATGGGAAGCTGTACTTCAGTCACACTATGTTTAGTAAGTTTCTGTGGAATTATGACAAATCTAACCAGCATTGGATTTCAAGCAAATGACTTAATGAAAATGACCTTTTAAACACAGTCTGTTACATCTATTTTTAATGTAAGCAGATCTTTATTTAGCTAAAATAAAGCACTTGCAGTATATACTTGTCAGGCACCACACTAAATGCTTTTTTTTTAATTGTCTAAAGTTTTACATATGTCTCCCTTTTCCACAATTGACACCCCCCCCCATGCTTTATATATATTAATCCTTACAAGCAGCCCTGTGAGGTAGGTAATATTCTTATTTCGCAGATGAGGAAATCAAGGCACAAAGAGATTAAGTAACTTTGTATGACTAACTTGTCCAAGATCACACAGCTAGTAAGTGGTGGGGTGGAGTTCAAACTAAAGCAGCCAAGTTCCAGATATGTGTTCTTAACCATGACACTCTTTGCAATAGGCATGCAATGTGCTTTCCTTATGCAACTTGGGAAGATTAGTTTGATAAACACTTCACTAGATATTTTGCTATAGCTATAAGATAAAATGTGTGGATATTTGTTTTTAGGCTACCACAATGTTTGGTAACTGAAGTACGGAATCATATGAAAATAATAGCAACTTGGTCTCTGCTTCTGAGGACTAAACGAGTAGTTATACTGGTCATATTTTAGTAATTGGTCCAGAACTTTATGCGTAGATTTCTCAAAGTGAATGGTCAATTCCTGTCTCCATTTTCTCATTTAATTTCTGGACCTTGTCAATTCAAATGATTTGCCAGTTAAAATATTTTGCTAGTGAAAACAGTAGTACATTTAAAAAATTTTGAGATTATGAAATTTATTCTCCACTACCTTTGTTCTTTTAGTAATTTTGGTGAGAGGTTTGGCAAAGAGTTAAATAGTTGTTTTGAAAAAAGTTTTCAGTTATAATATGTTCCTAGTCTTAAAAGCAAAATTGTTTGGGGAAGGTAGTGAGATCTAAAGATTTCTCTGAAACGCATGGCTTTACAGTAATTTTTAAAGCTAAAATATACATAAGCATGTTTTTAGTTGTATATTTTAAACTTGTTATTCTAAAATGCTATACAGAAATTAGTTATAATCTTTAAGTATTAACTAAGGCAAGAAAATTTGATAATTTAATTGGAAAGATAAAACATAGTTTTTTCCTAATATTCTTAATATCTTAGGATAAATACATTTTATAGGGTTCTGGCCTCAAGCTTTATTACTATTCTTTTCAAAAAAGAAACAAATTCACCCCAAACTAAAAAGAACTTTATCTTCAGTAAAATTCCTCCTACCTTAAGAATAAAGTCAATGTGTAGGTCATCATCATACACAAATAAGTTAAATATAAAATCAAAACTAAAAGGGTGTACCAGACGATTTATGGGCAGTGGCGTAGTGGGATGAGAAGTGAGATATATATATAAATTTTTTTTTTCATTTGAACTTGTAAACTTTTTAAAAAATAATGCGTAGGATTGTGAAATATCTTGGATTTTGGTTTATAGTATGTAGGTTTTAATTATTTTTTAATCACTAATATGTGCCCATGGCCTAAAATTTAAATAGACGTTTTTAGCAATTGTTGACGTCTCTGGTCCTGTTTTCAGAATAATGTTTTAAAATATTTCAAATAAAATACTTAGAATTATAAAAGAATTCAGTTACATTTATGTGTATAGTAAGAATTAAGTGAGTTAACACGAAACATTAAGGAAGCTACATGGCACAGGCTGTGTGCCATCCAACATGGCAGACACTAGCCACACATGGCTATTGAGTACTTGAAATGTGACTAGTGCAACCAAGGAAATTAATTGTAAACTGTAATTAATTTAAATATAATTTTAATTACTTGAAATTTAATTTCATATGTAGCTAGTGGCTACCAAATTGGATAACATAGCTCTAGAATCTACACATATTCTGGTGTATATAAACATGCATCTGTAGTATATTTGCCTTAATTTTGTACAATGAATATGACCAATTTGGTTGGATAAGTTACTGTTTAATTCTCTCATAGGAAAACTTCTATTTTAATCTTTCAAAGATAATTGTTTGGTCTTGTATGGAATTAAAATTGTCCTAAGGCTTTTTTTTGCTATTTAAAAATTGTGTGAATAGGGCAGTACTCTACATTGTTCAAAACTCAAATTTTGTCCAAAAGAGTATACTGCAAAGTCGTCTTAACTGATCCTATCCAGGTGGATTACCTCTAGAGGTAACTAACAATTGTCATTTTGTATCTTTCCGTAGAGATTTGTATATATAGTACAAGCAAATATGTATATTCTTTTTTAAAAATCCTAACCCAAGGATATATTTATTGATTTTAGAGAGAGGAAGGGAGGGAGGAAGAGAAAGCAAGAGAGAGACAGACACAGAGACATCATGTGAAAGAGAAATATCAACTGGTTGCCTCCCTTATATGCCCCGACCAGGGATTGAACCCGCAACCTAGGTATGTACTCTGGGAATTGAACGTGCAACCTTTTGATGTATGGGGTGACGCTCCAACCAGTTGAACCACCTAGCCAGGGCTGCATATTCTTTAAAGAAAAAGTGGTAGCCAACTGTTATGTACACTGTTCTGGCATATTATGATATTCACCTAATATGTCTTTTAGAGCATTGCATATCAACACATAAAGCTTTCTTTTCTGATGATATCTATTACATGGTTTGGTCTCTTTTTTTTCCATTTCAGCATCTTGTGATTTATTTAAACGTTGTTCCCAGACATATATGTGGGGTAGCATACGTCCTCATTATTACGTAGTAACACATAACTTGATGCTCAGTGAGAATCTTCACGTGTACATGGTTTGGTCTTGATCATAGTTATTTCTATATTGATCAATGTTTAGATTATTTGTAATCATTTCCTATTTCAGTGCTCTGATCAATAACCTTTTTCTCTATATAGCATTTCCATACTTGAGGTAGTATATCTGTAAGGTAAATGTTTTTGCAAAAATGTTAAAAATGTAAAAACTCAAATGGTCAAGTAAAAACACTTCTTGTCTTAGCCAATTTGGCTCAGTGGAAAGAGCGTCAGTCTGCGGACTGAAGGGTCCGGGTTCAATTGCAATCAAGGCTTGATCCCTGGCCCTGGTCAGGACAAGTGTGAAGGCAACCAATCGATGTGTCTCTCTCACATCAATGCTTCTCTCTCTGTCTCCCTTCCATTTTCTCTAAAAATCAATGGAAAAATATCCTCTGGTGAGAATTAATAAAACACAAAACAAAAAAACAAAGAAACTCCCTTCTGTGACTATAGTTGGCTATCAGACTACTTTTTTTTAAAGCTCCTCCCCTTTCAAATTGTGAAATGTTTATATGTAGAAAAAAATATAAAATACATATGTGCAAAAGTGTTAGAGTAATAGACTGAAGAACCATGTATCCATGATCATTCGTATTTCCCCCATCCTGACTTATGTTAATCCTTCCCTTGAATTTTTAAATGGTATAATTACAGTTTAATCCAGTGTTATATGTTCCTTTTAGCAGTGTGTTTTAGTTAGAAAAACTAAAAACTTAGATGTGTAAGAAAAGGTTAGTACTGCTATTGTTAAATGAAGTTCCCAAGAGTAGAGAAGATAAGCTGAACACCTTTTCTGGGTTATTGTTTGGCTTTCACTTCCTGGAATTACTCTTAGAGCCCCTCTTGGGGAAACCAGTAGGTAAGATCATGAACGTGTTCTGAGAAACATAAGACTACAGTTACCTGATGCCGCTATGGTGTGGGCCAGCTAATTAACCTTCACTTAGGAGAGTGGTCTGTGGGAGTGAGCTGCTCTATATATTTTAAGAGTTAGGTTAAAGCTGAACTATTGGGGTGTGAAATTCTTAGCTGTTCCAGGGAGCAGGGCACGGAGGAGAGAAAGCTTCGTGAACACATGGTTAAGTATAGATAAAAGTTTGGGCTAGGAAATTGGTGTGTGTGTGTGTGTGTGTGTTTTAAGGGTAGAATAATAGGCATCTTTGTCACAGCCTTATCAAATGAAGGTAGCTTGAATCACATTACTCTTAATCTGTACCACTGCTCTCTATATCTGGTGCATACCTGTCTTTCTTGAATCTCCTTTTATTTTTCTCTGATTCTCTCTCATCTGACTTCTTTGTTGCATCTCTTCATTTTCTGTGTCCCTTTTCTTTTATTTGGTTTCTTGTTCAATTTGGTGGATCACATCTTCAGTAGTTTTTGAAAATAGTTACCAATGAGAGTTAAAGATTTTTGAGACCTTGCATGTTAATGCAATACACACACACACACACACACACACACACACACACGTATATATACTAGAGACCTGGTGCATGAAAATTCATGCAGTGGAGGGGGGGGGGGTCCCTCAACCCGGCCTGCCCCCTTTCACAGTCCGGGAGCCCTCGGGTGGGAGGCAACCCGGCGATCAGGGGAAGGTGATGACCCATCACATCTGTGCTGCTGCCACTGTTGGCAGCACAAGCCTCAGCCGGCCCTGGTTACCTGAGCCTCGGGAGGCCCTGGGCAGCTGGGCAGCAACCATCCAAAGTTTGCCTGTGCCTTGGGCCAGCCCTGGGCGCCTGGGGGGCTGAGGAGACTGGGGGTCTCTGGAGGCAGGTACGTAGAGCGGCTGGGCCCCCCTAGGGGTGGACCAGCCTTGCCATGCACCTGCTGCCCTGGCAAGGCTGAGGGGACTGGGCGCCACCATCTTGTGGCTGTGGGTACTGCCATATTTGAGGGCATGATGGTCAATTAGCATATTCCCTCCTTATTGGCTGTGAGCGCCACCATTTTGCAGCAGCGTGAGGGTCAATTAGCATATTCCTTTATTAGATAGGTTGTGTGTGTGTGCATATATATATCTGTAGTTAGTTGGGTGTAGAGTTCTTTTTAAAAAAATATATTTATTGATTTCAGAGAGGAAGGGAGAAGGAGAGAGAGAAACATCAGTGATGAGAAAGAAACATTGATTGGCTGCCTACTTCATGTCCCCCACTGGGGATTGATCTGGCAACCTGGGCATGTGCTCTTGACCAGAATTGAATCCATGACCCTTCAGTCGGTATGCTGATGCTCTATCCATTGAGCAAAACTAGCTAGAGCTGGGTGTAGAATTCTTCGGAATTTGAAGTCATTGCTTCATGGCCAGTTTCTGTTGTGGCTGTTGATTTCTGATGGCTTTTTAAAAAAATGTGACCAGTTCTCTTCCTCCCCAGAAATTTGTAAGCTCTTTCCTTGTTCCTATTTAACAATGATATGTTTTAGTATCAGTATTTTTAATGTTTTTGTTGATTTTAGAGAGAGAGAGGAAGAAAGAGGGAGAGAGAAACATTAATTGGCTGCCTCCTATTCCTGGGACCAGAACCCACAACCTGGGCTGAACGCAGGAGCTGCCCCCTGGTGGTCAGTGCGCATGCCACTCAGCCAGAAGCCGGCTCATGGCTGGCCAGCGCAGCAGTGGTGGCGGTAGCTTCTCCTGCCTCTGCGGCAGCGCTAAGGATGTTTGGCCCGGGCGCAGGCCTAAGCCAACAGGTGGACATCCCCCAAGGGGTCCTAGACTGCGAGAGGGCACAGGGTGGGCTGAGAGATCCCCCGAGTGCATGAATTTTTGTGCACCAGGCCTCTAGTTCATAAATATAAGCTATACAACTCTACTGAGGAATGCTGTGGAGAACTTTAATAAATGAAGAATCAATTTACTTTTGAAAAAGATTTATTATTGGAAAGATGTTAATTTTTCTTGAACATCTAAATTCAGTACAAACTGAATCAAGAGGCCAAAATCTTTGCAGGTAGGTAGGGAACTACACTTTATACTGGATTCCACAAACTGACCTTTGGGCTATTTTTGTGTAGCCTGCTAGCTAAGAATAAATGATAGAAAGATCACCAGCCTGAAATATTTACTCTCTGGCCCTTTATAGAAAAGTTTGCAAGCCCTTGCTTTATAAAATGATTGTGAGGTTTATTTGAAAGAATAAATAAATGAGAATTGGCAGAAAATTTCTCAAAAGGAAAAGGGGCAATGAGGAACTTGTTCTACAACGAGAAAAAAGCATTACTGAACAAAGATAACTTATAAACATGTCATATCGATGCATGTGGGGATTGACAGATCACTGGAATAGAGTGAGCAGTCCAGAAATATACTCAGGTATATATTTGGGATTCAGTATAATTTTGTTATAACAAATTTGAAACATTTAGATAGACATGAGGAAAATAAATATCAGTAATTTCAATAACGAGCTGTCCTATGGTAATACTTTGGTGTACCTGTTTGTAGGTTCTTTTTTTCTTACTGTATCCTCCTTTGTGCATTTTTCTTTTCCTTTTAAATAGACTTTATTTTTTAGAGCAGGTTTAGGTTCACTACAAAATTGAGAGGAAGGTGCAGAGGGTGTTTTATGGTATGCCTCCTGCCCTCCCACATGCATAGCCTCTCCATTATAAATATCCCAGACGACTGGTAATTCTATACTTTATTTTTTGAGGAGCTTCCATACTGTTTTCCATAGTGGCTCTACCAGTTTACATTCCCATCAGCAGTGAGTGTGGGCCCTCTTCTTTCACGTCAGTCTCTTTGGCTTTTGAGTTCTTTCCAGTTGAACTTTTCTCATTTGTACTTGTGTCCATCCCTCTTCAAACACTGAAGGAATCTTTCTTGAAAACAGTTGATACCAACTTAGCATGCTTTCTAATGGAGCTGCCAGTTTCTTTAACCTCATCAATGTTCTTTTGATGCTTATGAACAGTTAAATAATTATACAACACTATCCCTTGTTGCAATTCTTTGAAGATGCCACTCTTTTTTTTTGTCTTTCACATCTGCCTTGACTCTGCACATCATTTCCCATTCCTG
>NW_006297224.1:4269302-4270912 GCF_000327345.1 Myotis davidii
CTTCTTATTACTGTTTTCTTTTTTCTAGTCTCTTCTGCTTTAACTTTTCTTTTTCCTTTTCTAGCTCTTTGTTTTTGACCAGAATAGTGGGTTTACTTTTAGGAGTTTTTGTTGTTGTTTGCTTTTTGTTAATCCTCACCCCAGGATATTTTTTTCTATTGATTTTCTAGGGAGAATGGGAGGGAGTGAGAGAAGAGGGGAGAAAGAGACAGACACACACATCAATGTGAGAGAGACACATCATTTGGTTTCCTCCTGCATGTACCCCGACCAAGGCCAGGGATTGAACATGCAGCCCAGGTACATGCCATTGACCTGGAATTGAACCCACAACCCTTTGGTGCATGGACTGATGCTCCAACCACTGAGCAGCATTGGCCAGGGCAGGAGTTTTTGGTTAATGATTTTAGCTATGCCATCTGCCCTGCCCATATTAGTTTCAACACTAGCTTCTGCAGTATTTTCATTGTCATAGTATTCAACTTATGTTCATTGCCAGCTTCTTTTTCATTTTCAGAAATGTGGCTCTTTTCCAGTCCATACCTTTCTGTAGAATCTCCAATGTTGGTAGCATCTCTGTCCTCATCTTCCAGCTCCAATGCTACAGCCCTGGCTGCCATTTTATCTTATTTTTTTAGTGACTTTTTCAGCCCCCACCCACCTCACTCACGTGAGCTCTCAATGGCCAGGGTCATATTTCCACACTGAAAGCATCCCTTCCATAGTTACTTTTACATGAGTCTTCTGGTAGCCTTTGGTTTAAGCAGATTGACATTTAATTTTTGTTCTTAGACTTGTTATCATTCTAGAGCAGTGGTTCTCAACCTTCTGGCCCTTTAAATACAGTTCCTCATGTTGTGACCCAACCATAAAATAATTTTCATTGCTACTTCATAACTGTAATGTTGCTACTATTATGAATCATAAATATCTGATATGCAGGATGGCCTTAGGCGACCCCTGTGAAAAGGTCATTCGACCGCCAAAGGGGTCGCAACCCACAGGTTGAGAACCGCTGTTCTAGAGCATCACATATTTATTTCTTAGATTTATTATCACACTCTGAATTTGTAATTTTGTCCTAAGATATATAGCTGTGCAGAGTAACTTGGTTTTTGAGATATTAGTGCTACCTTGACAGTTAGTTTAGCCTATCTAATAATAGACAAACATGGTAATTAACCATACCTCCGACACGCTTCCCATTGGCTAATCAGGGCGATATGCAAATTAACTGTCAACCAAGATGGTGGCCGGCAGCCAGGCAGCTGAAGCGAACAGGAGGCTTGCTCCAGTGATGGAGGAAGCCAAGGTTCCCCGCCTGCTGCTGCCGGCCTCTGATCTGCACTCTAAGAAACAATGTTGCAATTATAGAAGCTAAACAAACCCCAGAAACCTGCTTTCAGCTAGCAGGGCCTCGGAGCTGGAGTTGTAACAGTGTTTCAATTATAGAACCCAAACAAACCCAGATACCTGCTTTCAGCAGCTGAGGTCTCAGAGCTGGAGCCGAGCCTCAGAGCTAAAGCTGACTCTCAGTTCCAGTGACAGCCATAGAAGGTAAATAAATCCCAGAATAAAAACAAAAGAAAAAAAGGAGAGGTTGGGAGGTT
>NW_006297224.1:4271232-4272983 GCF_000327345.1 Myotis davidii
GCAGGCGGGGCGGGGGGCCCCCCCCCCCCCCAGTGTACAAATTTTTGTGCACTGGGCCTCTAGTTTTAAATATAATAAGATGCCTACAAGTTTTTATAGTAGTTAAAAGTTAAGGATATGTGCATTCAAGTTAGATTTGTTATTCCTAGCCCAAGGATATTTTTCCATTGATATTTCTTTTTTCTTTTTAGAGAGGGGAAGGGAAAGGAGGGATGGAGAGAGAGAAACATAGATGTGAGAGAGACACATTGATTGGTTGCCTTCCAAATGCATCCCAACCTGTACTGGGGATTGAGCCTGCAACTGAGATATGTGCCCTTAATGGGAATTGAACCCTTGATCCTTCAGTCTGAGGGCCGATGCTCTAATTAACCACTGATCCAGACTGGCCAGGGCTCAAGTTTAAAATTGTTCAAGATCAGAAACTCAAGTGTGGCTTGTAGAGATTTTTTTGTATGCTAATAAAATGTGGTTAAGTATAGCTTGCTGTCTATCTAAAAATGTCAGTTTTTATCTATAGTGCAACAAATTTAAGCAACTATGTTCACACAAGTCTAGTGTTAGTCATTACTACTTAATTAGATTAGTGTTACCTAGTAGATTAAACATCTACATGTTGCATTTTACAATATTTTTATTTTAAATTATTTATTTTAAAACGTCTTTGTTGTTGAAAGTATTAAATATGTCCCTTCTTTTTGCCCATTGACCCCCTCTCCAGCCTGCCTAGCTTCTCCTCCCCCCAGGCCTTTACCACCCTATTGTCTGTGTCCATGGGTTATGTATATATGCATACAAGGTCTTTGGTTGATTATTTCCCACCCACTGCCTCTCCCCTTAGATTCCATACTGTGTTCCATGTTTCCATGCCTCTGGATCCACTTTGTTCATCAGTTTATTTTGTTACTTAGATTCCACATGAGTGACATCATGTGATACTTGTCCTTCTCTGACTGACTTATTTTACTTAGCATGTTGTCTCAAAGAGTAAGATATTCGTTTCTTTTTTTTTTACTACCACAGCTTTTTTTTTTTTCTTACCAAGGCAAGCCTGAGAGTTTATTTTCTAAGAAATGCGCTTCTTTCTCATGGGAGAACAATTCTTGAAACTAGGAGACAACCCACAAAGGAGTTTGGTGATGCTCATAATGTCACTAAGGCCATTGAGTCATTTGCCTCTCCTCTTCTATTAAAGCTGTAGACATAGCCCTTGTTAGTGCCTTTTTGTTTTATGAACATGTCCCATTGTGGTTCAGACCAGCAGTGCAAAAAGGTGAAAGCAATTTATTGAACTAGATGAGCAAGTGATTTCTCAGGGATTTACCCTTGATCCTTTCAAGGACAACATTTGCATAACTAAATTGGGACTTTGTGTTTTTTGGGTTTGTGTTTTTTTTTTAAGAAAAATGATCGTAAATATAATAATGTTACATGCAGTAAACACCAATTATTCATGAAAAATGATCTTACATATAGTAATATTACATGCAATAAACATATTTCAAGAATGAAAGAATTTTAAGTATAATAATATTACCAAAACTGTACTAACATAGTATATCACAAAAGTTGTAGATGTTAAAAATCTGCAAATAACAGGATTACATCTATTCTAGTATATTTTTCCCCCATCTGGCTCTATTTTTGTTCATCAGTTTATGTTCATTATATTCCACAAATGAGTGAGATCATATGATATTTATCTTTCTCTGACAGGGTTATTTTGGTTAGCATGATGCTTTTTTAAAAAA
>NW_006297224.1:4273036-4275867 GCF_000327345.1 Myotis davidii
CAGGCTAAAGCTCTATCCACTGAGCAAAACCGGTTAGGGCCGTGGTCAGCAAACTGTGGCTCGAGAGCCACATGCAGCTCTTTGGCCCCTTGAGTGTGGCTCTTCTTACGCCTTAGGAATACCCTAATTAGTTAATAACAATGTACCTACATATATAGTTTATAAAAAATTTCAATCTTTGTACTGTTGATATTTGACTCTGTTGACTAATTAGTTTGCCGACCACGGGGTTAGGGCAGCATGATGCTTTTAAAGTCTGTTTTGTTGGATATGAGTATTGCTACTCCAGCTTTTATTTTTTTTCCATTTACATGGAAAATATTTTCCCATCCCTTCACTTTGATCCTGTGTGTGTCTTTTGTTTTGAGGTGGGTTTCTTGTAGACAGCATATAGTTGGGTCATATTTTTGTATCCGTTCAGCTACCCTACACCTTTTGATTGGAGCATTTAATCCATTTACATTTTGGGTTATTAATGAGAGATAATTATTTATAACCATTTTAATTCTGTATGGCTAGGTTTCTCTCTCTGTTTCTTCTTCTCAGCAATCCCTTACAGCAGTCCCTTTAGCATTTCTTGTAATGCTGGCTTGGTGGTGATGAACTCCATTAGCCTTTTTTTTTGGTTTGGGAAGCTCTTTATTTGACCTTCTATTTTGAATGATAACTTTGCTGGATATAGTAATCTTGGACTCAGATCCTTGTTTTTCTTGAGTACTTCATGCCATTCCCCTCTGGCCTGTAGAGTTTCTGATGAGAAATTAGGTGTCAGCCTTATGGGAACTTCTTTGTAGGTAATAGTTTTCTCTTGCTGCCTTTAAGATTCTTTGTCTTTCAGTTTTGGCATTTTTATTATGATGTGTCTGGGTGTGGTCTGTTTGGGTTCTTCTTGCTTGGGGTTCTCTGCCTTCTGAACATGTGTGACTTTTCCTTTTACCAGGTTAGGGAAGTATTCTACCATTATTTCTTCAAACACCTTCTCTATTCCTTTCTCCCTTTCTGCCTCTTCTGGCACACCTACTATTCTAATATTGTTACGTTTCACATTGTCCCATAGCTCCCTTAAGCTGTCCTCCTGTTTTTTAATTGTTTTTTTTCTTTTGGATTCTCTGATTGAGTGATTTTTTTCAACCCTATCTTCTAATTTGCTGATTTGTTCCTCCACTTCCCCTAATCTGCTGTGTATTCCTTCCAATGTGTTCTTTATTTGTGTTATGTCATTCTTTATCTCAGACTGTTCTTTTTTCATGCTGTTGAGCATCTTTACCATCATTACTCTGAACTCTGTTTTAGATAATTTTTTTTATCTCTATTTCATTTATCTCTTCTTCTGGAGAATGCTCTAGTTCTTTCATTTGGGGGTTGTTTCTTTGTCTCCTCACTTTGGTTGTCTGTTGGGGTTTGTGACTATCTTTTAGGTAGATCTTCAACACCTCTCAATCTCTAGTGCAGGACAGTGTTAAAAGCTGTTTTTGACTAATTGGATCAGGCAAAAACTCAAAGCTTCCAGAGACTGCCTCTGCCCTAGAGACTGATAGAATTCCAACCTGAGTTGCCCCTAGGCAATCATCCTCAGGTGTGGTGAGAGTTTTTTTCAACGGGGTGGGGCAGTTGCTTCTGCCTGGAGGCTAATTGTGATTTTTAACCTCTTAAGTGGCCTCAGGGCAAGGTGTTTTCCAATAGGGCGTGTCTACTGGCTCCCCCGGAGGCAAGGCAAATGTCTGTGTGGGAAAGATGTCCTCCCCTGTGTGAGGGAATGACTCAACCCAGGAAACTTGGGGCGTCTGCCTTCTGAGCTCTATCCCCGGTTTGTGGTGATCAGGAGGATGCTGTTCCTTGGATGGGGGCGGGCTACACAAGCAGCTGCTACTCATTCGAATTGTTACTTTTAATCTCTCAAGTGCCCTCAGGGCAAGGTTTTTTCCAATAGGGTGTGTCCACTGTCTTCTCCCCAGGCAAGGCAGATGTCTGTGTGGGAAAGATGTTCTCTGCTGCATGAGGGAATGACTCAGCCCAGGAAACTTGGGGTGTCTGCCTTCTGAACTCTATCCCTGAGACCCCAGTCCTGTGTTCTGCTCTCACAGCTCCAGTCCACTTCATCCTCTCTGCCAGAGCACAAGGTGGGTGGCTCCACAGGGAATTTTTGTGCATTGGCCCTTTAAGAGGGTACCCAAACTTTCAGCTGCCACTCCCTGGCTGACAGCACCCCACTGCTTTTCACAGCTAGTTGTTATGTGGGTACCCTTCTCAGTTTGATGCTCTCTGCTGGGGAGCCCAGCTTCGGGATTAGATCCCAGGGTTCTCAGTGGCACCCCCCACGGCTGAGATATCTCTCTGGGACTTCAGTTGTTGTCTGTGGGTGCCCGGCCAGCCCTTTGGTGCCTCTGCCCCTCCTACCAGTCTCTATGCAGTCTCCATCTTCAGTCCTTGGGTATCAGGGTTCTCTGCTGTGAGTTTCCCATTGATTATTCAGGAAGTCTTTCTGTATTTCCAGCTTGTTCCTGGGAGCATGTCTGTGTAGCATCTTCCTACTCTGCGACCATTTTTAATCTACTACTAGAGGCCCAGTGCACAAATTTGTGTGGTGGGGAGAGGGACAGTCAGCCCAGCCACAACTTGGGGCAGGCCTGTCAGGAAGAAGAGATGGTGGGAGGTTGGCCAGCCCGGCCCTCATCAGGCCCTGATCAGTGCCCAGGGTCGTGTGGGCTAAAGGGAGGGGCCAAGGGTGATTGGCCAGTGGGCCCCGCCCCCAGTTGGGGTGGGGGGCCGATTGGGGGTGGGCACAGCCATGGGGAGGGGCTGTGGGTGGTGGGCCGGCTGCTTGGCCCCCA
>NW_006297224.1:4276229-4277852 GCF_000327345.1 Myotis davidii
CCCCCAACTGCCCTCCCCTGCTGGCCATCTTGTGTCCACATGGGGGCAGCCATCTTGTGTGTTTGAGTGATGGTCAATTTGCATACTGGTTGTGACTAATTAGCATATCCCTCTCGGTGTTGGAGTGATGGTCAATTTGCATACTGGTTGTGACTAATTAGCATATCCCTCTCAGTGTTGGAGTGATGGTCAATTTGCATACCAGTTGTGACTAATTGGCATATCCTGTCATAACTAATTAGCATACCTGGGCTAATTAGCATATGCCTCTCTTATTATATAGGATGACTACCACAGCTTTTTTTAAATCTACTTGTCTACTGATGGGTACTTGGACTATTTCCAGATCTTAGCTATTGTAAATTGTGCTGCTAATGAACCAAGAAGCTCATACATTCTTTCTGATGGGTGTTTTGGGTTTCTTAGGATATATTCCTAGAAGTGGGATTGCTGGGTCAAATGGCAGTTCCATATTTAATTTTTTGAGTAAACTCCATACTGTTTTCCATAATGGCTGCACCGGTCTGCATTCCCACCAGCTGTGTAACTTTTTCCTTCACCAGATTAGGAAGTTTTCTGCCATTATTTCTGCTATTCCTTTCTCCCTTTCTGCCTATTCTGGCACACCTATGCCAATATTATGTTGTCCCACAGCTCCCTTAAGCGGTCCTTCTGTCTCTTAGTGTTTTTTTTTCCTTTTTGGTTTCCTCATTGAGTGATTTTTTTTCTACCCTGTCTTCTAATTCACTGATTTGATCCTCAACTTCCCCTAATCTGCTTTGTATTCCTTCCAATGTGTTCTTCATTTGTGCTATGTCATTCTTTATTTCCGTTTTCATAGTTACTATATCTTTTCGCATGCTGTTGATCATCTTTATCATCATTATTCTGAACTCTGTATGAGATAAATTTCTTATCTCTATTTCATTTATCTTTTCTGGAGAATTCTCTAGTGCTTTCATTTTTGTTTTTCTTTTGTGTTCTCATTTTGGCTGCCTGTTTGGGTTTGTGACTGTGTATTAGGTAGATCTGCTATGCCTCTCAGTCTCTACTGCAGGACAGTGTCAATGCTGTTTCTGACTAATTAGATCAGGCAAAGACTCATAGCCTCCAGAGACTGCCTCTTCCTGTAGACTAATTGGATTGCCTTGAGTACCTCTCAGGCAATTTTCCACAGGTGTGGCAAGAGTTTTTCCAACAGAATGGGGCCATTGCTTCTGCCTGGAGGCTAATTGTTATTCTCATTTTCTTTTCTTTTTTTTTTTTTTTATTAGTTAAATATTTATGTTCAGATTATTACATTTGTTCCTCTTTTTTTCCCCCATAACTCCCCTCCACCCAGTTCCCGCCCCACCCTCTGCCCTCACCTCCCACCCACTGTCCTTATCCATAGGTGCACAATTTTTGTCCAGTCTCTTTCCGCATCTCCCACACCCCTTTCCCCCCCAAAGAATAGTCAGTCCATTCCCTTTCTATGTCCCTGATTCTATCATGATCACCAGAATATTTGTTTACTTGATTCTAAGATTCACTTGTTGATAGATGCATGTTTGTTGTTCATAATTTGTATCTTTACCTTTTTCTTCTTCTTCCTCTTCTTGATACCTTTCAGCATTTCATAAA
>NW_006297224.1:4279303-4285067 GCF_000327345.1 Myotis davidii
CCGAGAGAAAGCTGCCCTCGAGTTCCGACCAATGCCAGACAGTCCCCCTTCTCCCGTGTGAGTCTGGGTCCCCAGAGACTTGCCCGGAACTGGAGTTCAGAGCCTGAGACTCCCTCCTGATTGAAAACGACAACCGCGCCCTCAGTCGCCAGCCCGTTCCGCGTGCACCTCTGCACCTTAGTATTTTACTTCCACATTGCGCTGCCTCTGAGTGTCGGTATGCTTTTCTCTTTCCTTCTAGTTGTAGAATTTCCACTCAGCCAGCCTTCCTGCGGTTCTGGATGATGTCTGTTCCATCTTTTAGTTGTACTTTTGAAGTGGTTGTTCGAGGCAGCAAACTCCAGTGTTTACCTATGCCGTCATCTGCTCCTTATTTTATATCTTTAATGTATAGTGCCTTCAGTTTACTGAAATGTTGGGTTTGTAACTGCAGCTGTCTTTTGCAACATGGACATTTCTATTAATACCCCCGTGGTCTTTCCAACCAACCAACCAAAAAAATAGTGATTCAAGGAAAGGGTTATATAAGAAAGTGATATTGGACATGGGTTACCAGCAGTATTGTTATACATCATTTGGTACTGTGATGTTGAACTTGCCCAAAATTATACAACTGTGAATGGCAGAGCTGGAATTCCAACCTGGGTACTAAAGAGTATGTGATCTAATCCAGTGCTACTTACAGTCTGTGATCTAAACCAGTGTTTCTTATACTTCAGTAGAAAATTAGTTTATTTTAAAACTATTTCCAATCTAATGTTTCTCTAAAATAGGATAGAGATGAAAAACTGCATGTATAGTATAAGGCTGAATTTGACATTATTGGTTTCTACAGACATAAAGGTACTGTCAAACAACTAGAAAGCTTTCTAGATATTTACTTCCTACTTCTATACTTAACCTGGCTATCTATAGATATAAAAGCCTAAGTGACCATTACTACTGAATGAATGGTTGAACAGTCGCTGTGACGTGCACTGACCACTAGGGGGCAGCCGCTCAATGCAGGAGCGTCAGTGCACTCCCAGAGCCAAGCCAACCTCCCGTGGCTCTTCCCCCCGGCCAACCCGCCCGCCCCCCATTTGTCCCAATTGGGCTGTCTGGCTGGCAAGGGGGTGGGACCGCAGGAGGTTGGCCTGCTGGCCCCTCCGATGGCCCTGATCAGGGGGCGGCAGGCCAACCTCCCGGGTCCTCCCTCCTTCCCCCTCCCCCCCAGCTGGCCGGCCCCCAGATTGGCTTCGATTGTCGGCCAGGCTGAGGGACCCCACCTGTGCACGAATTCATGCACTGGGCCTTTAGTACAAATATAACCAGCAGAAATCTGTGGACCACACTTTGAGCTACTGCTTCAAACCTTTATTAGTGTCAGGAGAACAATTTATTTTTACATACTTCAAATTAAGGCTTAAGTGATGTCCTAACCTCCAGAAAAAGTCCTGAAAGTTCTTAGTAAATATATTTGTTTAGTGAAGTAATAGAGGACACAAATTGGGTGTCCTGAGGGGAAGGCTCATTATTTCTGGAAAAGTGTGTGGGTTGAGGGTTGGAGAGAAATTGAATGTTCATAACCATGGAAGAACAACACACCATGGTTTTGGAATTTAGTCCATGTAAATTTGAACACGGTGAGAAGAAGAATCTAAACTTTAGTCTGGTGTTTTAAAAACAAACCTATGTAAATTATCCTAAATTTGGGAACTGTCTAGCTTTTTGATATTAGGATTGTCCCACAAGGTTAATATGCCTAATACATGTGTTGATTTTTGCAGAATGTAAAACGCTCCTGAGATTCTTTGCAACTGATTGTTAAACTGATTGTCCTACCCTTGCTCAACATTTTTCTTCCCCTTTAGCTATCTTCTATTGCTATGACAGCTACTGAACCCCAAGACCACTAAATTATAATACTGTACAATTCTTATTTGAGTCTCATAAACTCAGCAAATCCAAAACCAGGTTTAACATTTTGCATTCAAACTGGTTGTCTTTTTTTTATCATCTGTATTTAACCACTTTGACTTGTCATTTATTGGCTTCTGTTGCTCATAAGATGAAAGGTACACTTTTAGCCTGATCTTTGAGGCCTTTTACAATCTTACTCTTGCCTACCATTCTAGCTTTGTCTGATTTCAAGAACCTGTTCTTTCAGTCTTACTGGTGGTTTACCATCTGGATAAATACACTGCACTATCTCATGACTTTACCCGTCTGAAATGTGTTATACAATGTGTTTCAAGTGCAGATTCTCTTTTGAGTCAAAAATGTATTTGGCCAAGCTGGTGTGGTTCAGTGGTTGAGTGTCGACCTATGAACCAGGAGGTCATGGTTCAATTCCCATTCAGGGTACATGCCCAGGTTGTGGGCTAGAGGGGGGTGTGCAAGAGGCAGTTAATCAGTGATTCGCCCTCATCATTATGTTTCTTTTTCTCTCTCTTCCTCTCTGAAATAAATAAAAGTATTAAAAAACAAAATAATGGGTTATTGAAATAACTAGATCTAATCATTACAAAATATGACTTAAAAGAAAATTTATACTGAGGAATTATGCCCTTTTATATAGTTTTTAATATTAAAATTTTCATAAGCAATTTGTCATTTTCTAGATCTTACTAGATTTGGTGTATGCCATGTGAAGGAGTATTTTCAGAGAGTACTTTAGTATTTTGCATCCCATCTTACGAGCTCATTGAATGAGTAAGAACAGACTGAACTTGGCAGAATGTAGAATTGGTGAAGTCAAAGATAGGCCAAAAGAAAAGATTCAAACAAACACAGAGAGGGAGGAGGAAAGAATAGATGGTAAGAAACAGATGGGCTCTGGCTGGTGTGGCTCAATTGGTTGAACAATGTCCCCTGCACTGAAGGGTCACGGGTTTGATTTCTGGTCAGGACACATACCCAGGTTGTGGGTTTGGTCCCTGGTCGGTGTGTGTATGGGAGGCAACCAATCAATGTTTTCTCTCTCTCCCTCTCCCTTTCTCCCTTTCTCTCTCTAGAATCAATGAAGGAACATATCCTCAGGTGAGGATTAAAAAAAAGTTAATCAAGTTTTTGGGTGTAGCACTGTGATCATTGGCATTACAATTGTGAGCAAAATCAAGACATAGTCCCTGCTATGAGTGTCTTTAGGCTAGTAGAAAGTAGTTCCTGGGCAGGTCATTTTGATAAGAAAAATGTATTTTGTAAAATATGTACTTATTGCCTATCTGCACATATCTTTTAGATGATGCATCTCTGATTTACATGAACTCGACACTGTGGACCTATATTGTTTTGCTACTTCAGTTTAAATCTGATACCAAACGCTTGTAGTGTTCCCCCTCTACTCCCCCTTTATTGTATCAGCTTCCAGTGACTTTCCTTGGCTCTCTGTTTTGTTGACACAAATTTATAATAGGATGAAGTGTTACATGGAGCAGTGTGGAGAACATCTGTTATCTCCAGGCTCCTTTCTTTTCTGATATTAGATGACAGTATTAATTATGTCTAACAGAAAAAGATGCAAGTACAAGCCAATGTCTAGCTTTTTTTGCATAGGTCCAGTTGGAAAAGACAGAAGTTGCAGAACTTTTAAGTTTCCATATGTCATAACAATATGATATGAAGGCTAGGTCCTTCATGTGTAGTATTGCTTAATAATTTTTTGAAAACTTTTCTTTGTAATCTAGTTATATTCTCCACACTTTAGTTGTATTTTCCTTACTCCTCATTTTCATATACAGTAGTTTAATGTAATGTAATGTTATGAAAGTTAGCTGATTTGTTGTATGGTTTCTAACAATCTTTCTGATATTAGACTGTGTAAGTGGAAGATAAGCATATATAGTATTATTGTTATGCTTTTTAGTTTGAGAAACTGTTTTCTGTTAATGAAGATATGCTAGAATGGAGGGTTTTGAACTTTTTCCTTAGAGGTTGATCTGTTTTATGAAGTGTTTCTGTAATGTTTTCTTTAAAAGATAATGTTGGCACTATTGGTTAAGTTTATTTAGAGTGTTGCTGTCTTAGATGTCTTAAGAAATTTTAAATACTGTTTTATTACTTTCCACTAGGAAACCACCCCTACTCCTAATCCCCCGACTACAGAAGAAGAGAAAACAGAATCTAATCAGGAGGTTGCTAACCCAGAACACTATATTAAACATCCTTTACAGAACAGGTAAGTTTTCTGACAGTTTTCTGACTTTAGGCAGCAAGGTAAGTAAATGGTGAATAGGATAGGTTTGGAGGGAAAGGTTAGACGAAACACTAGTTTTAGATATGTCAGGTTGAGGATTCCATTTTCACTGAGATGACCCAACTACACTAATAAAAGAGAAAGATGCAAATTGACTGTACCTTTGTGACGCCCAACAGCCAATCAGGAATGAGTATGCAAATGAAATCAACAAAGATGGCGGGTTAATTTGCACACGCAGGTGCTGGGCGGCCGGGTGTGGGGTGGGATGCTTGCATTGTCGCTGTGCCAGCAAAGCCGTGGAGGCCATTTACCCAATATGCTATTCCATACACAACCCTATACTGTATACTTTATGAATCAATAAAAAATATACAATTTTTAATTATAAGCCTGTGTTTTCTATCAGAATTACTTCTTGCGTGAATTTTGGGACACCCTTTAGTTCTATTTTTAATTTTTTCTTTTCTTTTTTAAAAAACATATTTTTATTGATTTTAGAGAGGAAGGGAGAGGGAGAGAGAGATAGAAACATCAGTGATGAGAGGGAATCATTGATTGGCTGCCTCCTGCATATGCCCTGACTGGAATTGAACCCTGAACTCCTGGGTTCATAGGTTGACACTCAACCACTGGGCCACACTCGCCTGGCTATTTTTAAATTTTGAGGAAAGACTAAAATTAATTTTAGAAATCCAGAGTACAGTACTTGAACTTGTATGTGTTTTTAATATATTTTCTGCCTTTGCTTTTGGTGTTTTTGTTAGTGTGTTGGCAAATACAAATTATCAAATAGATCATAACGTATCTCTTTTATGTCTCTTTTATGTTTGAGAATTATCAAGCATTAGTCAAAGAGTTGATGAAATATGTCCATTTGGAAACTCTGTGTTCAGACATTTTTATCAGGGAGAAAATGAAGTTTCCCTGAGTTATCTGTGGTATAGCAATTTGGTGTATATAATTCTAAAGATGAAGATGATAACATTTAAGTCTAACTTTGTTGTAACGTGAGTTTATCTTCAAAGTATTAGAGTAAATCCTTTTAAGGGAATTATAAACATATATAGAAGCTGATATATATTATTGAAGAACATATCTGTGGTAGCATTACTCAATAAGTCCCTTATGTTGTTATTTTCCCATTTGTGAATTTGAGTAAACAGTCACATTTAATAATTTCCCCTTTTCCTAGCACTCCCTTTTCTTCCTCTTAGGGTTTACTCTTGTTTCTTTGAAAACTCCACTTTCTGTTCCCTGCTTTCCTTTCAGGTTAAATGCTTCTGCTGTTTTTCTTAAATAACTATGCTTGATTATCCCAGCACTTAGCATACTGTAATACTTTACTAAAGATCTGTGAATTCACCTCAGATGAGCCTCAGTGAGTCTCTGTATAGAGAATGTGGTATGTATTAGGCATAAAATACATAACCTTTTAAATTAAAAAAAAAAAAGAAAACTACTCATTTGCCACTGTAATAACTACCCTTTCAATCTACATTAACCCTTCCCCGGCAGAAACGTGTATACTCGTTTTCACAAAATGTTCTTTTTCAGTCGTCGACGAGTATACTAAGAAAATATATG
>NW_006297224.1:4285184-4295250 GCF_000327345.1 Myotis davidii
CCAGCCCAAAAACGGCCCTCAGCCCCTCACCCAGGCTGGACAGGCACCCCAGTGGGGACACACACCCTAAAGGGGGTGTGGCTAGCCTGAAAACAGCCATCAGCCCCTCACCCAGGCTGGCCAAACTTCCATGGTGTGAGGGTCCCCAATAGGGGGAGGGGGCTTGACCAGCCTGCAAGCAGCCATCAGCCCCTCACCTAGTCTGTCCTGGCACCCCAGCGGGGACCCCCACCCTGAAGCGGGTGTGACCAGCCTGCAAACAGGCATCAGCTAGCATAGCGGTGGTCGTGGGAGCCTCTCCCGCCTCCTCAGCAGCACTAAGGATGTCCGACTGCAGCTTAGATCTGCTCCCTGCTGGTAAGTGGACATCCCCCGAGGGCTGCCGGGCTGCCAGAGGCATGTCTGACTGCCAGCTTGGGCCCAATCACCCCAGGGAGCGGGCCTAAGCCAGCAGGTGGACATCCTCCAAGGGGTCCCAGACTGCAAGAGGGCATAGGCTGGGCTGAGGGATCCCCCCGAGTGCACCCCCTCGGGCCTCTAGTTTATTAATAATTTCAGCCGAGACCGGTTTGGCTCAGTGAATAGAGCGTCGGCCTGCGGACTGAAAGGTCCCAGGTTCTATTCCGGTCAAGGGCATGTACCTGGGTTGCGGGCACATCCCCAGTAGGAGATGTGCAGGAGGCAGCTGATCGATGTCTCTCTCTCATCGATGTTTCTAACTATCTCTCTCCCTTCCTCTCTGTAAAAAATCAATAAAATATATTTAAAAAAATAATTTCATAAAATACATATAACATAAAACTTACATCTTTTAAATGTACTGTTAAGTGCATCCTCATTGTTGTGCAACTAGTCTCAGGAACTCTTTTTATCTTGCAGAACTAATACTTAACCTGTTAAACAACAATTCCCCCTTTTCTTTCCTTAGCCCCTGGCAACCACCATTCTTTCTGTCTCTGGGTTTGACTACTCTAGGTACCTCATACAAATGGAATCATATAGTATTTGTGGTTTTTTGTCTTATTTCATTTAACATAATGTCCTCATGATTTATCCATGTTGTAACAAGTGTCAGAATTTCTTTTCTTTTTAAGGCCAATTAATATTGCATTGTATGCTTTTACCACATTTTGTTTATTCATATATCTGTGGACACTTGTGATGCTTCCCTCTTTTGGCTATTGTGAATAATGCTGCAGTGAACATGGATGTAAAACTGCCATTTTTTGACATTGGCTTTTTATTTTTAGATGGGCACTCTGGTTTTTTAAAAATGATAAAAGCAAAACTTGGCAAGCAAACCTTCGGCTGATCTCTGAATTTGATACTGTTGAAGACTTTTGGGCGTAAGTAACCCATTCATTTTAGGATGTTTGTTGTTGTATTAGTATGTAATTTTAAGTCACATTTACAAAATGAAGGTTAAAGTGAAAAGTTAGTAAATATTTGTCTATACAACTACCTTTTTGTTTGTCTCCTCACAACTGTTTGAATGCTTTAGTCTTGATATCTTTTAGCCTTTCATGTTCTTTATTCCTGTTTTGAGAGATCCTTTGCTTTACTACCCGTAGAACTTTTGACAACTTGTTGGAACTTGTCCCCTTTCTTGGATGCCTGGATACATTTGCCCCATACTTGGGTATTCCAGAGCTTTGTTATTAGATCTTCATTTCTGTAAATTATTTCAGTGTAACATCTGGGATTTCTTGTTATAAGAATTCTGAGGCCCTGTCCGGGTAGCTCAGTTGGTTAGAATATTGTCTGCATACGCCAAGGTTCCAAGTTCAGTTCCCAGTCAGGGCACATACAAGAAGCAATCAATGAGTGCATAAATAAGTGGAACAAGCCCTAGCTGGTTTGGCTCAGTGGCTAGAGCATCAGCCTATGGACCAAAGGGCCCCAGCTTCGATTCCAGTCAAGGGCATATGCCCGGGTTGCAGGCTTGACCCCCCCCCCAAAATTGGAACAACAAATTTCCCTCCCCCCTCCAAAAAGTCAGTCAATAAATAAAAAGAATTCTGAGATTTCAAAGGCTGAAGTGCTAAATATTTAGGATTTGTCAAAGAATGACAGTATCTGTGAAGATTATTTACAAATAATCTTCACCTCCAAAAATAGTTGAACATTTTTTTGAGATTTTGTTTTAGATTTAGCAAAAGTTAAGATTGGGGGTCATAAACTTGTGCATGGCTTCAAAATAAAATACAGTGGAACCTACTTTCTAGAATGTCTCCCATCTTGAACAATTTGCTTCTCAACCTGACAACCTTTTTATGCTGATACCTGTATGATCAGTCACGCATCTCTCAGGTGACAAAGGAAAGAACGTGTGAATATGAGTCATTTTACCACTGTTAAAATCTCAGAATATTTTTATGTTTTTTTTCTTTTGTTGTTGCTTATAATTGTTAAATTTTCATTTTACATATCATGTCCTTTAAAAAAAAGTGTTTATAGAGTAAACTAAAATATACATGTACTGTATATAAGAAAGGATAAAATGGAATTATTTGAAGGTCTGGAACAGATTAATTCAATTTACACTATTTCTAATGGGAAAAAATGATTTGGTTTTTGAACAGCCTTCCGGAATGAATTAAGTTCGAGAAGCGAGGTTCCACTGTATAAAGTTGTAAAGTCTTTTTTTCAAGAAGGTTTGGAATATTGATTCTGTAAGAACTAAGTTAATTTAGTATGCCATACTTGAAAAATGTATAAGGAGAAAATATTTGAGAATATGAAAACTAAAAATTGTTAAAAACATTTTTTAAAAAAATATATTTTATTGATTTTTTACAGAGTGGAAGGGAGAGGGATAGAGAGTTAGAAACATCGATGAGAGAGAAACATTGATCAGCTGCCTCCTGCACACCCCCCACTGGGGATGTGCCTGCCACCAATATTCTTCTGTATATTTTAGTGCTTTGCCCATCATAGGCATTTAGTATGCATTTGAATTACTGAAAACTACGAATTGTCAGCTAGCCACTTTGCTCACTTTTTATTGAAACATTTTTTTAAGTAATAGAACTACATTTAAGCCCCACCAATTCATATGTCTAGCTCTTTAGTTTAACTGAGATTATTCTGTTTTGCCCTTCATCAAATCATTGTGTTTTCCTTCTCTAATTGTGATTTATTTAAGAGTACTGCAGTCTATGGAGGAAGAGGAGCAAGAGTCTTGAACCATTTTTCCCATTGAATCAGATTTGCATTTATCTAGTTTATTTGGTTTTTATGAGTATATAACTGTGAACATGTAAAGTGGCCCCACACTTTAGTTATGTGTAAGTGATGCCACTGCATAGTAGACTTAACAAAAAAAGAAAGCTCACTCCCTCATCAGAGGGTATGCTTTGTATTGATGAGTGAGGGAGTGAGGGAGAGTAAATGGGAGGGAGAAAGAGAGGGAAAGAAAAACATTGATTGGTTGTCTCCTGTACCTGACCCCAATTGAGGATCAAACCTGCAACCTGGCTAAGTTCCCTGACCGGGAATTGAACTCGGCACCTTTCCATTCATGAGATGATGCTCTAACCAACCGAGCCACACAGGCCAAGGCTGCATAGTAGGTTTTTAAACGATAATTTAGAGATATGAAGGAATCCTTCAGCTTTCTATAAGTATCTAAATAACTTCTTAATTTCTGTCTTTTTTTCTAGCAAATTTAGTGTTAAACAACCATTGAATCCTTTTGGATTTGTCTAATCTGTCTGTAGTGTTAGGATTGTCTTAAATGTTCCATTACAAATTCTCATAAGTTTGTTACTATGGACCTTAGGGCACCATCGAGAAGAAAAGAGACCTTTTCTACCTTAAGTGCCATTAAAAGGTCACTTCCACATTATCCATTAATTTTATAAAAATGGTGGTGGCTAATTTTATAGTAAACTTAATTTTGTTATCTAGTAAAAGCTGTCAATGACAATGTAGTTCGGGAAGAGTGATCATTAGGTTCAACTCAAGAAACCTTATTGCTTGGTCTTACATTGTTTCACCCAAATTGGGTTTGCATGTTATCCTGTGGAATGTGATCCAAAGGATGCCAGACTTCCTGAAAACTGTTTAAAATACTTCTAGACTAGGTTAAAATACACAAGAAAATCTAATTATGGATCAATTATATTATCCATGGTCTATCATGATTTCTACATTTTTAGTTTCCAATTTTATAACAAGTTTGCTCTTTAGTCTTCTACCTTTAGACTGGTGGACATCTAAGTCACCCCAAATGTTATTCTCTTTCACTGATACTTGGGGAATAGTTTAGAAATACAGATTTCAGGTTTCTCACCCATCTTTAAGGGAGTAAAATCCCAAGGAGTAGGGGCCTGGGACTGGTGTCTTGTTTGTTTGTGTTTTAAAGCTCTTCAAATGATTCTATGCTGACTAAGTAGTAACAGTCTGTGGTGCTTGGGAACCATTGGTCCGTTCTACTCTTGGATACCTTCAAGAATGATAATGGTGGCTTATTTCAGTCATACAATGCTGATGGTCAGGAAATTCATCTTGCTTTCTCTTGATTTGTATATTTAAAACTGCTCATTAGCCTCAAATTTTTTCATCTACTTAAAGGCACCTCATACCTCTATTCTCAGTTTGCTATATATACATATGTATGCATCAAAATATATTGTCAGAATAAAATTAAAGATATTTTCTTAAATCATCATATATTGATTCTTGAACTGACCATTATTAATATCTGTTTGGTCCATTTCAGAAATTGAATTTATAGAAAAACAAGTGATGAACGCATACTTTTATCTTTTTATTCTTATAATATTTTTAAATGTTATGTAAGGACCTACGCTCTGCATTACTATTCTATGTTTATAACTGTCCTTTTCTTTTACCTAGTCTGTACAACCATATCCAGTTATCTAGTAATTTAATGCCTGGCTGTGACTACTCACTCTTTAAGGTATGATGCTTCATTGATGATTTCATATGTATGTATATTACAAAACTGGACCATTCAGGTATTCTTAAAATCTTGCCACAAACTTAGGAATAGGAAATGCTCTGATGCTTGGAGAAAAATTAAATAGCTTTACTAAGCTTAGCATAAATATATTTTGCCTGTTTTAGTATAAATAATTGAAATTAAGTGAAACTCTTACTTTGTGGACATATACTGTGATTGATTTCGAAGAGAGCTTTGATCATTCAATCCAGTCTCTTTATATATTGAATAGATTGAAGTCCAGAGTTGTCAGGAATTCTTTTTTCAATTATAGTTTACATTCAGTATTACGTAGTATGGCATTATTGACTAGATTTCCTATGGTGTACTTTAAACCCCTGTGTGTCAGGAGTTCTTAACATGGGGTATCTGGGTCCTGATATATTTACAAATGGATTTTGTCAGATGGTAGGAGACGGGGCATTCATTAATTATCTGATATTGTGTAAGCTGTGCATAAATTTTGCATACATCTTCTAGATATAGAAGTGTATCTAACTTTGAGAAGGTACAATACTCAGAATGTTTAAGAACCTCCAAATTAAATAAAACCCAAGATTTAATAGCTAATAAGTCCCTAAGTCAAGATTCTTAATTCTGCAATTCCATGCCTCTGGCATTAAGTCCTGTTTGCTTTTATTCCACTACATCATTCATGGGGAAACAAGTGAAATGTTGACAGGATATTGCTTGCTGTTTCTAGAAATGATCTCTTAAAGTAACAATATTGTCTAATATTGTTGTCTTCTAACATTGTAGGATGGTATTAAACCTATGTGGGAAGATGAGAAAAATAAACGAGGAGGACGATGGCTAATTACATTGAACAAACAGCAGAGACGAAGTGACCTCGATCGCTTCTGGCTAGAGACAGTAAGGTTTTAAAATTATAAAACAGTTTGGAATACTAAATGTAATTTACGCCGAAACCAGTTTGTCTCAGTGGATAGAGCGGCAGCCTGCGGACTGAAAGGTCCCAGGTTCGATTCCGGTCAAGGGCATGTACCTGGGTTGCTGGCACATCCCCAGAAGGAGATGTGCAGGAGGCAGCTGATCGATGTTTCTCTCTCATCGATGTTTCTAACTCTCTCTCTCTCTCTCTCTCTCTCCCTTCCTCTTTGTAAAAATCAATAAAATATGTAATAAAAAATGTAATTTACATCAGTTACTTAAAGAGAATTAAAAAATGCCCACTCTAGAAAATCTAAGCCGGCAATTAATTTTGTTCTATCATGTGAGTTTGTATATTTTACATACTAGTACAGTGAAACCCTCTACCACATACAAATCAGATACAATTGATGTGACCTTCCTCAACAAACTCATTCTGATATTTACATTAAATTCAAAATGATAGGACCTCACATTTTGTATAATGTCTTTACAACCCTCTCAGAGTATTGTTTTGTATACTAAACTTTGTAGACCAATGAAGCAAACAATAAGAGGTAGTTTCATCATTCAGTTTGTTTGTTGTGATATAACCTGTAACTGTTGGCTTCATATATATACATACACACACACACACACATATATGAAATATGAGGTAATAGGCATTTTCTGTAGTGAGAGATTCTAAACCCCATGTTTTTAGGAGAAGAAATCATAGTCTCTCTTGTATCTCTAGCACTTGGCACATTGTCTGGTTTATAGTTAGCACTTAAGTGAAGCAATCTATAATAATAAAAGCGTAATATGCTAATTCGACCGGACAGCCGAACGACTGTATGGACGAAGCCACGGCTGCAGGGGTGAGGCAGAGGCAGTTAGGGGCGATCAGGCAGGCAGGCAGGTGAGTGGTTAGGAGCCAGCAGTCCTGGATTGTGAGAGGGACCCTGGATTGTGAGAGGGTGCAGGCTGGGCTGAGGGACACACCTCCCTCTCTCTGCCGCCCCCCCCCCCCAGCATGAATTTCATGCATTGGGTCTCTAGTTAATACATATTTGAGTGACTGATTTGTTGTTGTTAATCCTCAACCAAGGATATTTTTTTCATTGGTTTTCAGAGAGAGTGGAGGGGAAGGATAGAGACGTAAAGAAACATTGATGTAAAAGAGACATTGGTTGCCTCCTGCATGCTCCCCAACCTGGGCCAGGATGGGGATGGAGCCTGTAACTGAGGTACGGGGTCCCCCCATACCCCCTTTCAGTTCAAGTGCCCACGCTCTGACCGCTGAGCCAAACCGGGGAGGGATTTTTTTCTTTTCTTTTATTTGTTTTTTTTTTTAAAGAAGAGACTTAATTTTGCTTTTGGGAGAGATTATCAGTAAATACCATTTTAGATTTCTACACTGAAAAGTTGTTTTAGTTTTGCAAGATGACAAAAGTTCTAGAAATAGATGGTAGTAATGGTTGTATCATGTTGTGAATATACTTAATGTCACTGAACTGTACACTTAAACATTAGAAAGTGTTCATGAAAAACAGTAAGAAGCAGCAGCTTAGTGAGTTAATATTAATAAAATAACAACTTTCATAGGGGTCCTGATACCATTTGCCCAATTTGCTGAGGAATTTTCTTTTTTACTTTTTTTAATACATTTTTACTGATTTCAGAGAGGATGGGAAATGGGGAGGGAGAGAGGGAGGGAGGGAGAGAGGGAGGGAGAGAGAGAGAAAGAGAGAGAGACATCAATGATGAGAGAGAGAATCATTGATCAGCTGCCTCCCCTACTGGGGATCGAGTCCACAACCCAGGCATGTGCCCTTGACTGAAGCCAGGACCCTCCCGTCCATAGACTGACACACTATTCACTGAGCCAAACCAGCTAGGGCTGCTGAGAAATTTAAAATGGCCTTTAGTGTTCTTGATATTAACCAGAGAAACAAAGGAGCAAATGAAAACATTAAAACATAAATATAATGTAGACATTCAAAAAGTCAACTCGATTTAAACCTATTTCTTTTGAATATATACAAATAATGAGACATTTGCAGTGGAATAAGCTGTTTTTAATCTTTTGGATGTAATTGGGATTGGGTTTTGTTTTTAAGCTGCTGTGCCTTATTGGAGAATCTTTTGATGACTACAGTGATGATGTATGTGGAGCTGTTGTTAATGTTAGAGCTAAGGGTGATAAGATAGCAATATGGACTACTGAATGTGAAAACAGAGATGCTGTTACACATATAGGGTAAGTTTTGCTCTTTGTGTATTTCTTTTAAAATATTAAGATACTCAAAAGCAGGGTAGTTTTATTTGTAGCTTTAGAAATACTTGTATTTGTAGATCATTATTTTCCTCGTATCGTTTTCATGAACACTTTTGTCTACTTTGGCATGTAGCATATTAATTTATCAATGAGAATATAAGTTTTTCTATTTTAAAATTGTACTACTAAGTGTATAATCCTCATAATAATGCAGTGAGAATTGGTGAATATTATATGTGTATTTTGTGCTTGTGTGTACATTGTAGATAGAGTTTTTATTGAAATTTAAGTGACACGGTTTTGCCCATATTTAAAACCTATATGTCTAAGCTTTAATCTTTTTTTGGTAAATATTATTCTTTCTAAAAATTGCCTGTCTTTGTTTTTTTCTTTCAAATATCAGTCAGTTAACTAGGATTTTCTTTTTACTACCTTTAAATTAGTAAGATTTGGTTTTAAGCTGTGTTAAAATTAGGTATTGGCCATAGGTCATAAAATGTTTGGTTTGCCTTTTGTGATTTTTCAAACATTAATTCTCTGAATCCTTCTGAATTAAAAGGTATGATTATGCTCCAGGTTTTATTCTGTAGGTTTCTGTAAGAGAAAGGAGATGATTGTTGATTTGTCATCGTATTTCTCATTTTTCTGTCAGCATCAAAACTTAATTGGGAATTTTATATATCTTTGAAACAAGTTAAAAGAAATCAAGTGTGAATTTTTTTCCTCAGACAATTTTGTATTTGTGCCAAAGTTTTGAAATCTTTATAATTTGACTTCTCCAAGGATAGAATTTTTCTCCTTGTTTTGTTTTGTTGTTAACCTCTCCAAGTTGTGTGGCTCAGTGCTCTTGTTTTCTGGCATTTTTAATTATTTAGCATAATTGACAGGACTATATAGTGTCATAATGTAAACTTGATAATGGTTATGATTTTAGTTATCATAAAATTGTTATTAGATGCCTTCATCAAGGGAAGGTATTGAAATCTTCTGGAGGTTGCAGTATAAAGTAAAACTGTCTTAGTGTCATATTGTAGTATTTAGCTCCATGAAAATGTATGTCCCTTTATTTTTATTTAATTTTGGTGCTTATTTTTAAAATTTTGATATTTTTTTCTTAAAGATCCATTTTTCTTGTCACCTTTATCTCTCATATTCACTTACCCTCTTAGTTGTAGCCACACAGCCTTATTTTTGTTCCTCAGCCTTCAAGATATGCTTCATTCTCTTGGCATTATACTTTTGACCTCATGACTTTTAAAGGGGAAATTTCTGTAATTTCACAGATGAGATTAGTGCCTTATTATATAGTAACACAGCCCCAATACTTAACCCTCTTTGGCACTTAACACATTTTGTTCTTAAAATAGTGGCACATCTTATTTGAAAGGTAGGTTGTAGAGTTAGTATATAAGGCAGAAATCATGGGTGTTCTAGATTGTCCAGAAGATATCATAAATTGCCTTCAATTTTTGTCTGTGCAGTCATGTAGTAGGTATAGTAAGTGTAATTGTGCAGTAATATATAGTATTTACTAGGGTTTATATGTAACAATTAGCATTTTAGACCAGAGAATGTAAAAACATGTTCATGTAATTTATTTTATTTTTATTTTAATTATAATGTGTTACAGCTCTATCATGCGTATTTGTGATTATTTGTTTATAAATAATCAAATACTATAAATACCATGCCCAGGGACTGTTCCTGCTGTGCTTATTGATTTATTAATAATTATCACAGTACCTGATACATAGTAGACTCAAATATAAGAGTAATAATACTGAATTTGATGTGTGCATGAATAAAAATTAATGGCCACTTTTCTTTTTCTTCTTATAGGAGGGTATACAAGGAAAGGTTAGGACTTCCTCCAAAGATAGTGATTGGTTATCAGTCCCATGCAGACACAGCTACTAAGAGCGGCTCCACCACTAAAAATAGGTTTGTTG
>NW_006297224.1:4295759-4307301 GCF_000327345.1 Myotis davidii
TTCCTAATTAGAATTAGTATATCTGTTTTTGTATCTTTATGCTGTATTTTAACACTTTGTATTAGGTTTTTTTGCTTTGGTTAAAAAATGGCTCCAGTAGAAAAGTGGTCCCATTCATATAAAGACAGTGTACAAAACTGTAAATAAAATGTGTACAGTGAATTGTCTTTTAGACAACTAGATTTGTCCTTTTATTTCTCCATCTCTGTAGAAGGAATTTGTAATTCTTATTGCAAGCCAGTCTCTATTGTGTCTTCTATAGTGTCTTTCACGTGAACAGTATAAGTTTGGAGCACTAGTTTATGTTTATTACGAATTTTAATAAATTGAATAGGTAGCATCATATATGAAATTAAATCAATGTGGCTATCTCTGTGTTTTATAAAGTAAGGCACAGTCCCTCAGTCTTAGGTAAATCATGTACTCTTAACATGTTATAACTCTTGAGAATTGTGATCTTGGTGCATCACTATTTGTTTGGTAGGATAGTTGTTGTAAAACTTGATTGCTGAATTGAGATGTTCTTTTGTAAGTAGGCAGCATAGGGAAATAGTATAGGTGGTGGGGCATATGTATTAAGAATTTTGTTAGTGCTGCTGTTTAAATAGAATGGAATAAGACATTGGTAAATTAGTGTGGTATGGTATTATGTAAACTTGAAAATTTGATCTACTCCTTGTAGGCATCATTTGAAAGCAAATTTGAAGACATGTTGCCTATAATATATAATTAATAGATTTCAGATTCCATGAAATGAAATATGGCTATAATAGACAATTTAAGCTGAATTAGGTAGAATGAAAATCATTAGTTGAGAAGAAAATTTGTTTTTAACTGAAAATGGAAAAGCTTGCCAAAAATCCTATTATAAAATAAACATGAAATTAATAGTATTGATTTCATTGAAAACTTTTAAAACCATTTTAAGGGTACCACAAGCTACCTAATCTGAGTCTTCTCAATATTACAACTCTTATTCACTGTTCTAGAAATACTGACTTATGTTTATAATCCCAATTTATTGTACCTAATATCTGCGGCTTAATATTGAGTGATTAAGGTGATGTATTGTCTGTTGATATGTGTAGTTGGTTGTGATCACTTCAAGAGCTTGCTTAAAAGTGGTGGTGGTGTGTTGTCAGAGGGTGGGATTGGAGTTAGCATATCTATTAAATATGAATGCTCTTCTAAGATGCAGTCCATTTTAAGAAGCATCTGCTTTCAGGGGTGGAGGAAGAATAATACAATAAATGTACACAGTTCTAAATTTTTAAAAGCTCCAACTTAAAAGTATTTGATTATCCCATCAGTGGTATTTTAGAATCAGTCTATTTTAAATATTTTTTTTCCCATTGGGGAAGAACGGTAAACTATCTGAGTCACTTTTGCAAATGCTACTTAAAGTATTACAGCAGTGTGCAACTTTTCATAACTACATTAGCATCTTTTCTAAATATAAGATTAGACTACATGATTTTTTTAACTTTTTCCTCCCTACCCAACAGAATATTATAAATGAATATATTTTCATAATAGAGAATTAAAATAATCTTTAACAGATGAATATTAATTCATTGTAGGGATGTGATATATTAATCAATTTGTTAATCCAAATTCTACCAAAGGATTTGAAGGCATAGTATGTAAGAATTAAATAGTCACAACGCTTATATAGCCAGGCAGTGTTCTAAGCACTTTACATGCACTTTAACCTACCTAATAATTAGCTGCTGTTATCCCCATTTTGCAGATGAAACAGATGAATATGGGATTTAAGTTACTCTATAGCTTGTAAATTGCAAAGTGTGGGTTTGAGTCTGGAAATTTGGTTCCAGAGACCCTGTAAATTACATTATACTCTCAATAGTGTAGATCCTATCTGATAGGCTATAGTAAATTGTACCCGATTATAGTCAGTTTGTAGGCCAGATGTATGAACATTTCATCTTCCTTTGGTAATTAAATTTACAATGGATTTAATCTCCCTGGCTAACTCTGTTAGCAATCAACTAATCACTTGGGGAAATTTTGAGAAATGGAGACAGGTGAAGGGGTTTGTAGGTTAAGTGAATATTTTCATACAGTTTTTGTGTCCTAAGATAAATGACAAAATAAAGCAAAATTTTCAGGTTGATAGCAGTTGGGATTCTTAAATGCTAACGTTTACATTTTAAAAGAATAATTTTAATTTACTTAAAACACTTACGTTTTATGTTTCAAAATTAAAACAAGTTAATGACAAGTCTGCTAATGTCTAATTGTCTGGATTGTCTTCATTTTTGTGTAGGGGAAGAAAAAAACTGAATTTTTCCAGATTCAGACTACAAATGCATGATTTTAGGTCAGATTGACATTAAAAAAACAAAACTAGGTCAGTACTATCTAGTGACGCTGAATACAGAAAATGAAAGTGTCTAGAAACATACGATAATTCGATATTGCTGTGATATTGAAGTATTGATCATTTTTCTAGTAATTTTTAAAAAATATTTTACAGAAGTATGCTTTTGACAATGTAATTTGAGAAATACTACTCTTAGGTTGGTTTCCTCAGTAGTCAAAGCCAGCTCATTTGGCCATTAATCCCGAAGGCAACTGTGTTGTCTCTCCATTCCTCATTTCCTCTCAACTAATGGACTTGGTGTCAAAACTTTAGTCCTAATCTGTAGCATTTTTCAATAATAGTCTGTGGTATCCTGCTTACTGTGAATTGCAAAGTAGATGTTAGGCTGCTTTCCTAGTACCATAGTAGTTTTAGACGTTAATATTCTGTAACTGTTCCTTCCATTGCTGGAAGTAAAAATGAAATTGTGGGCATGCAGTCACATGACTTTTTTTCCAATCCAGAGGAATCAATTTTCACATCTTAATTTTGCCTCTTTTACTTTAGAATTTATAATTCCTCATAGTTTTGCATTCACATGCACTTTATGTTCCTACTTTTCCTCCAAAAAATTGTATTGAGTACCTCTATTTACTGTGCTCTAGGTGCTGAGCAGAAAACAAAATGGACTGGTCTCTGCTCTAAGCTTTTAAAGGAGACATATATTCAAAATAAATAAATCTCTTTATAAGGTTCTACAAATAGTTTTGTAATAGAAGTTTTAGGGTTTGTATTACTGCAGATTACAAAGGTAAATATAAAATGAGTTTGTTGGCTCTGAAGACCCAGCTCTGGCATTGAGTCTAAACAGATAGTCACATTATGGGAGGATTCAGCCAAAGACTCACATGCAAATTATAGCTTTTGTGAGACTTAATTTCAACTTTATATTACTGAACTCCATATGGTTTTCCAAGTAAAGTTATATGGCTCTTTTTTGGTTATGTGGTTGCACTTATTAAAAATATCACCATTTCATTTAACATACTCTTTGAGCATGATGAAACATTTTAAATGGGTTTGTATCTGCATTGGTGTGGTTTTATAGATAGCAATCCTTTCTCTAGCCATCTTCCCAAAATACTGTTTTTTTCTTTAATGTTTGACTAAACATAATCTGTGCTTATTTTCACTATAGAAAAGTAGGTGAAAATTTCCTGTCTCCTTCAATCCTACTAGTTTTCAAGGTACCACTCAGATTTCTTGTAAATGTTTGTACATTTTTGTGATTCACCCAGATATATGTGTGTACATGTGTGTAATTTTTTCTTTGGGCACAGTTTTGCTAGCACTGTTTTCTCATTTAATAATCTTGGACATTTTTACACGTCACATTGTAGCACATGTAGAACATTGTTTTTAATTGTCTAGTGATTTATTATATGAATGTATGCCTTGTTGGATGACTGTCTTCCTCCCTGCCTCCCTCCTTGCCCCCCTCCCTGCCTGCCTCCCTTCCTTCCTTGTCATTTTGTTTTTACAGTCCCCCAGCATAAGTTGTAGTCCTGTCTTCGTGCAGTCCTTTTTTGCTATGTATAAAGAAAAGTTTTTCTCTAGCAGTACTAAGTGGCACTTATTTTCTACCCCTTCCATATCCAGATCATTTTAATTCACATAACATGAAACATCATCCATTTTATAATTGTGTTCTTCAGTACTAATTTGCAAGTTTTGCAGTTTTGGTCCTTGTGATGTTTTTAATTGGGTTTTAGTTGCTTTTTTTCCTTTTAATGAGCCAACATTGTTGTAAATATGAGTAATACAGTTTATTTGCTAAATTGTGCTTTTCCTAAAGATAAGAATAAGTTAGTAATTACTTCTATTTTAAGTTTTTAAACATTGAAAAGCTTGAATCAAGTACAATGTTAGTGGAGCTAGCTTGTTTTTAAGCCTTGTAATGAATTTAACTTCACAATTTTTGAAGTGAGTACACTTCCCAAGCCTATATTTATATTGTAACCAGTTTAGCTTTGTTTTTAAAGCTATTATTATTTTGCTTTAGTTTTGTCTTCAGCCTTTGGGCTCAATTTCAGTAAATTGTCTGCCATTTTGTTTTGGTATAGGGTACTCTGTAGGTGCAGCATAAAGTTAGTCCCAGCTTGCCCGTGCTTTGCCTTGTCTTGTTACATCGGAGTGCTAACCTATTACATACACATTTGGGGCTTTAAATATTGCAGTGGCCTGCAATATTTAAAGTATAAAGGATTTATAATTGGGTCAGAATGATATTTAAGGGAATCGTAAGTCCTTATTTCATACTTTTTCTCCTTTCAGGAAACAACTACTTACTTACCTCATGCATTTTTGTGCTGCTATTTATGTCTGTCTTTAAAAGCAACTAAAACCCAATTAAAAAATACCGCAAGGACCAGAGTTGCAAAACTTGCAAATTAGTACTGAAGAACACAATTATAAAATGGATGATGATTCAGTCTCTCATCTCTACTATTTTTAGGTTATCCTGTCACTTTGTGACAGTGATTTTAAATCTCTGCCCTTAGCTTTGACCTTCCTCTTGTGCTTCAGATCCATGTTTTCCCCTGCCTATTGGACCTCTATATCAGGGGTCAGCAAACTAGCTTGTAGGCTTTATTTGTCCTGCATTGTGATGATTTTATAAGTAAAGTTTAATTAAAATATGGCCTCATGCTTTGGCCAGTGTGACTCGGTTGGAATGTCATCCTGTGCACCAAAAGGTTCCAGGTTCGATTTCCAGTCAGCGCATACCCAGGTTGCGGGTTCAGTCCCCAGTTGGGGTGCATATGAGAGGCAACTGATTGATTTTTCTCTGTCACGTTGGTTCTCACATCGATGTTTCTCTCTCTCCCTAAAATCAATAAAAACATCATCTGATGGAGATGAATATATATATATATATATCCTCACCCATTTGTTTACATATGTGTATGGCTGTTCTTATGCTGCAATAGCAGAGTTGGCTAATTGTAACAGATTGTCTGGCCTGCAAAGCCTAAGCTATTTATTACCTGGTCTTTTATAGAAAAAGTTTGCTTACCCTTACTCCGTGTTTTGTGGTGATGGTATTGACAAAAACCAAGGATCTTAGCCCTTTTCCATTTCCTTTTCACTTCCAGCAAAAAACCCATTTCCACCTGGTGGCTACAGTTGACTAAGTGATTTGCATTGTTGTTACTTGCTCTCACCATCCACATAGGCAGTGTCTCTGAGTCCACTGCAGTTGCTTCTGATTGTCCCTGTCACTGTCTGGGTTCTTATGCCGAAAGACATCCCAACTGACCTCCCTAGTTTTTGCCCAAGTCTTCAAATGGTTATTGTTTATCTGCGAGTTACCTTTTATTGCTCTTTAGAAAGCAGCCAAGATAACCAGGGTTCTCTCAAACTGGGATATACTGAATCTTATGTATTTGTTATCAAAGTAAGTGACAGTGTTTTGAATTATAAAAATGATTGCAAAGTGATTTCTGAATTATCCAACAAAGCTTGTTCTCATTCTGTAGGACCGTCTTACTAATATATTTCCTGTGTTACCTAATTAGCATGTGGTATGTATTTGTTCCTTGCTTTATTACAGAAAGTAAAAATATGAAGGAAGGGGGGGAATGTGAGAAAAGATTAAGCCAAAAGTAAGGTAGTATGCAGAGTGCATTCCATAAAGCTCATTCTAGTGACCAAATTGCCAATCATGCTTGGGCAACTACCGTATGGGGGACATAATTTTTGGTACAAATTATCTAAAGGCCAAAAGAAGACACAATCCAGTAGATAGTCCACAGTAAGATTAAAGGGAAAAAACAATAGCCATCTGCTTCAGAAAAGCACACACATGCTCTTGGAGACAAGCTGAGTTCAAATGCTAATTCTGCCATCTATTGGATGTGTAAACTTAGTCAAGCTAAAGTTGTCATTGTACACTGATGAAATGATGCAAATTACAGTTCTGTAAATGTAATTGGGTTTGGCGCCCCACCACTCAGATCCAAGTTTATAATCCAGCCCAATATATGCAGTCTCAACGTCATGTAATGGTTCTTAATCTAATAGTGTTTGTGTGGAATAAAGTTATGTGTTATCTCCCCAGGTGGCTATGTATATCAAATTGTATGTACTTTTGGGGAATTCTGTTGCTCTGAAGCTACTCCATGGATTCCTTAGGCTGAGTGTCCTTGTGTTCCTCAAATAAGGGCCTCTGATCTAGGGGTGGTGGTGGGGCATAAATCCTTAAATCTGTGGTTCTTAAATCTGTCAAAGCACACTTCCCTCCCTCCCCCTCACCCCCCCGCCCCAAATGAATCATTGTACATGCTTATCCTGAAGTGCAATTCATGGATAATTTAACTTGCTTATCCACTTAAAAAAAATAAATTTCCTAACTAGAGAATAACAGAGATGATAATAGGATAAGTGAGGGGAAATTAAAAGGAAGTAGTTTTTAGTAGTTTAGTAGTTTTTAGCCCAAGTGTAATAATTGAATGTACAACTGTATCACAGTGTGAGTATAACTTAAATTGAAACCATTATGTTACTCTAAAATAAAAGCTATTACATTACTTTGAAATGTTGAACAATATTAAGTAAAGTTCTGGACAAAGTATCTTCTCAATTTTCATGTATTTCTGGAAAAATTCAGAGGATACTAAGTTTTTGCAAAAGATTGCTTGGTGTTAGGTAATGTTAGATAATACAGTTAGACTTAAAATGTCAACATTATAAAAGGTTTTTAAAAATGTACATGAATGTCAGGATATTTGAATGTCATTTGGCATGCTGGCTCAGGTGTGTAGATCTGCTGTGTTGCTCAGCCCAAAAAATGCCAGTGCTATTGTTCCCGTTGAGAACCAGACTTTTAGGTTGGTTTTTACTTTTGTGTTTAGATTGGTTTTTTGGTTGGTGTTACTTCTGTAGCATATTTGTTAGGAGCAGAGTGTAGAGTAAGATTGCCAAATCTGCAAAGATGTGTCTAGGTTCTACTGAATGAGATCTAAAGCACAAAAGGCATTTTTCAAAATATTCTTATTACAACCTACAATAAGAAATACTTAAATTGTGGCTCTGTGTGTGTATTCATCACAAGTTTTATGAAGGTGTCCTCTACGAAATGAATGCATTCTGAGATTTTCCTATGCTAAGTCCTTTAAAAAAAAAAATTCTGGTGACCAATCACAATCTGCTTTTGAGAAAAATATCTTAAAAAGTATCCCTGATAATGTGAGCCTATTAAAATTATAAAGCAGTTTATACCAATTGGCCATAAAAAAGTCTTCTTAAAGACTCCATTGCTTGTTTATTCTTAGTTATTTTAACTTTTAATTACCTTCTAACATAAATAGAAAATATATTTCTAAACTGAGTGAGTTATCTTGCCACATGGCACTGTTAACTCTTAACCAGTTAAATAGTTAAGACATTGCTAAAAGTAGTAATGTTGGCTTTAGATCAGTGCTCTGAAATACGTTTTGTGGCGAGGGGCAATAATTATGTTGCAAGACTAATTGCCTATTTAAGGCCACAATTCAAAACAGTAAACGCATATCATCTGTAATAACATGAATGCTTACCTTTATAGTAACTAGAGGCCTGGTGCACGAAATTCATGCACTTGGGTGGTGTGTGTATGGGGGGGTGTCCTTTCAGCCTGGCCTGCACCCTCTCGAAGTCCAGGAGCCCTCGAGGGATGTCTGACGACTGATGGCTTAGGCCCACTCCCTATGGGCTTAAGCACTGTCATGGAGGCGTGAGAGCTCTCTCCACCACCGATGCTCTCGCCAGCCGTGAGCCCTGCTTCTGGCTGAGCCGCACTCCCCCTGTGAGAGTGCACTGACCACCAGGGTGCAGCTCCTGCATTGAGCATCTGCCCCTGGTCAGTGCGTGTCATAGCAACTGATCGTTCCACCATTTCATTGATTTGCATATTAGCCTTTTATTATATAGGATGAGCCCATATTCATCTTATCCTAGTGTGGTGTCATCTTACTAAGTTACAAATTAAAAAGAAGATAGAGGGATTATGTATATTAATATTTTGATCCCACTGGAATTCTGCTGTATTAAATATCTGTTATTACTCAATCTCCCACAAGTATTAAAGAGCAGATTCATATTAGTCTTCTAGCAAATATTTATTGAGCACCTATTATGTGCTAGCCATTGCTAAGTGTTGAATATACTAGAGAACAAAATAGACATAGTTCCTCTGTCGTGAAGATTTATAATCTGTAAGTTTATATAATGTAAATGTGAAAATACATTTATTAAATGATTACTATATGCTAGGCTGGTTAATACTAGTGACAAAGAAAAATCTCACCTAATGAAACTTTTGTTCTAATACAGTATGGATATATCCATCGTCCCCCTTGTATTTCTAACAGTTTTGCATTAAATGATTCCACATAGTTATCTGATGCTGAAAGATTACGATTTTCATAGTTACATGCTTTATCCTGCAGAGAAATTGCTACAATTTTTCTTTGCAGTAGACATCACTGATATTACCTGCCCTGAATCCCTTCCCTCCAAGAATATTGCTTTCTATTCCCTGAAGTACATATGGCTTTATTGTAGGTTATAGACAAGTAAATAGAGTTACCTTTGTATGAACTCTGGATAAGTGATTTTTTAACTTTTTGTTTTGACACAATTTCAAAGTTATAGAAAAGTTGTAAGAATAAAACAAAGAATTTCTATATACTCTTCAAGTATTGTACCATATTTTTTCTGTCAAAATTATTTTTCTGAACCTTTTGAGAGTAAGTATCCTTTGCCTTAAATATTTCAGTGTGTGTTTCCCAAAATATTTATATTTCCTAAAAGCAAGAATATTCTTATACATAACTATAATATAATGACCAAAATGAGAAAGTTTGCATGAGTACAGTAGTATAATTTATAGATCTTACTCAGATTTTATCAACTGTCCCAATACCCTTGATAGCAGATGGAAACCAGTTTATGTGTCATATTCAGTTGTCATATCCTGTTAGTCTCCTTAATCTGGAACAGGTTCTCAGTCCTTTTAAGAACAGGTCCACATTTCTTTGATGTGATTTACTTTTGGGTACAAAAGTGAGTCCCAGGCATGTCTTGACATCTTGATCTTTCTCTGCTTCAGCCCTGGAATTTGTGATTTCTCCATGGAGCACTGATTTCTTTAGTGGAGAATGGAATTTAGTAACCATGATCTGGACAGTTGGTATACTCATTGCTACTGAGGTGCCAATGCTTGTAAGTTCTCACAGCAGACAGATGGGAAATAGATGCACGTGTACACACACACACACACACACACACTTCTATTTCATAATTTTTAAAAGTTTATAAGTTTTTTTCTATAATTCTTTATACATATACATCTTAAATCCATGAGTTAACACTGATATCTCTAATTCCAACCAAATATCAGAAGGGTCTTTCTACTCTCTTTGCATATGTGTAATTCTTTGGTGTGTACAGTATGAAAGCAGGATATCCCCAACATACTTGCTTGTTCAATCCTAGAATAAACAAAATAGTTTTATAATTGCTAGTCTGTGTGTTTGTAAGTTAGAAACCTAAGAATTCAAGGTATGTTTATAGGGTTCATTTTATCTTTAGATTTAGGGCATTTAATTCAGATACTCTATTCAAAACTTAAGTTCTCCATTCCACTCATCCCTTCCTTCAGTGTAGCTGTTACCACTTGAAATACCATTTCATTCGTTTCTTTATATTCCAACTAGAGGCTCGGTGAACGAATTGGTGCACAGGTGGGGTCCCTTGACCTGGCCAGTGATCAGGGCCCATTGGAGCCTGCCAAGCCAGGGGAAGGGACCAAGGGAGTTTGGCTGTGGGAGCGCACTGGCCACCAGGGGGAAGCTCCTGCATTGAGCATCTGCCCCTTGGTGGTCAGTGCGTGTCATAGTGACCGGTCGTTCAGTCGCTTAAGCTTTTATATAGTTAGGTCCCCTGCCCCACATTTCCTGTTTCTCTCCTAGCCCCTTTTTTTTTCCTCTCTTCCTTTCCCATCTTGTTTCCCCTCCTCTCCCTTCCCCTTCCTTCTCAGTCTCTTTTCCTTTCTTTTCTCCCTCCTGTCCCCTCTTCCCCTCTCTCCTCCTCCCACTTCTTCCCTTTCTTCTTCCTTGCATGTGTAAAACATTAACATGGCTCTAAAAGTCAGTATGGTTTATAAAGTTTTATCAAGAAAAATAACCTTCTCTCCTCCCCCTAATTCCTTCTGTCCTTTCTACCCCATTCCTATCCACTTCCTGTAACCACACTTGTGCATCTTGTGGTTTATCCTTTCTTTTTGCACAAAGGAATAGATACATGTATATTTTATTTTCTCTCCTTGTACAAAGGGTAACATACTACAGATACTGTGGCACTTTATTTCACCTGACAGTGTACCCTGGAAATTGTTCCATATCAATTCAGAGAGATCTTAAGATCTTATAGCTATCAAGTACTCCATTGTGTGTCCCATGGTTTGTTCAACCCCTCTCCTATGTATAACCATATGCATTGAAATATATGCAATTACAAAACTGCTGCCATGAATAATCTGGCACAGTTAAATTTTCATGTATCTTTAGGTTAAACAACTAGAAATGAGATCAAGATAAGTGTACATAGTTTTGCATCAATTGCATTATCACAGTGCCTCAGTGTATGAGTGCCTGTTTCCCTGTGGCCCCAGATTATGTTGTTAATACTTTAATATTTGTCAATGGAAGAGGGAAAATGCTATTTTAATATGGTTTTAGTGTTGTTATTTTTTTATTTTGAGTGATGTTGAATGTATTTTGAGAACTAGGTGTGTGTGTGTGTGTTCACACATGCACATGTGTGCTTAAAAATTGTCTTTTACCCATTTATTGTAAATTTTCATTCTGGTAATTTTGACAGCTCCTCAATTACCAAGTAATCAAATGTGCAGCAGGGATTGAAAATTGCTGCTCTGTTTATTTTATTTTTTTAAATTAAATCTTTATTGTTCAGATTATTACATTTGTTCCTCTTTTTTCCCCCCATAACTCCCCTCCTCCCAGTTCCCGCCCCACCCTCCGCCCTCACTCCCCACTCACTGTCCTCATCCATAGGTGCACGTTTTTTGTCCAGTCTCTTCCCGCATCTCCCACACCCCTTTCCCCCCCAAGAATAGTCAGTCCATTCCCTTTCTTTGTCCCTGATTCTATTCTAATT
>NW_006297224.1:4308434-4313670 GCF_000327345.1 Myotis davidii
CCTCTTCATGCACTCCGCACCTCAGTATCTCACTTCCGCACTGCGCCTCCTCTGAGTCTCAGTGTTTTTCTCTTTCCTCCTAGTTGTAGAATTTCCACTCACCCAGCCTTCCTGTGGTTCTGGATGATGTGCGTTCAGTCTTTTAGGTGTAATTTGAATTGGTTGTTCGAGGCAGCAATCTCCGGCGTTAACCTATGCCGCCATCTTGGTTTCTCCTGCTGCTCTGTTTATATCAAACTCCACTTTGGCCACTTTTATAGCCCCTTCCCAAGGGGTGTGTGTGTGTGTGTGTGTGTGTGCGCGCGCGCGCACGCGCCAAAGTCGAGAGTGTGAAACCTGGAGTTTTTGGTTTCCTTAGGCCCATATATTTTTCTTCTTCCTACTTTTCATTAGTGATTTTTGCTTTGTGTGAGCAAATAAATCCCCCCCCCCTTTTTAACTTAATTGGTTTTCAGTGGCTCCCAGAATAGCCTGAAGAAAATAACCATTTTATTCTTGTTTGACTATAATTTTTATATTCTCTGAAGGAGTAGTTTTCATTTGTTAGTCAGTTTTGCTGTGTGTATGTTCTTTTTCTATTTTATTTCTGATAGTATCTTTGATGCGCCCATTTAAAAAGGTTAATGAACTGAAATGTTTGTATTTTCCTGGCATTTCTCACATTTTTGTTGCTGGGCCTGCTGGATACCATTGAGCTCCCTTTTGCCTGTGGCAGCGCTGGTTATTGTAAAGGTCTGCGTTTTAGGGTGCAGCTGTATTTGGCTAGTGCTCTCAGATCTGCCACCACTGAGTGGTCTCTGTTGATTTCTTCTGTACAGTCTCAGCAGCAGAACTTATCTATGTTTTGGTGTCTGTGGATTATACTTTGTTTCAATGAGAAAGGTCACAAGATTTACCTCCTCCCTATATTGTTTTTGTACAGTTTTTAGGAGAAAGGGAAAGATGCTGATTTGGACAGCTATGTCACTTCAGAAGCTCTTATTCCTCTTCATTGTTATTTCATTATGATTATGGAAAGAAAGGGAGGTAAATTTATCCTGTCTATTAGTGTCAGTTGGAAACAAATTTTGGTCATTTTTAATGCTTTCTGAGATCATCTGTCTTTAATACAGAAGATTTATTGCTGTAGTTTATATCCTTGGTAATAGTCATCTTTTAGTGTTTTTTTCTTAAATGCTTGCTTGCTACTTTTTTTAGTGTTTTGCTCTAATCTATTTGTTTTTGTCTCTCTAGAATGTGTATTTTATTTTAAAATATTTTTTTATTGACTTTAGAGAAAGAGGAATGGAGAGAGAGAAACATTGATGGGCTACCTCTTACACAACTCCTGCTGGAGATCAAGCCCAAGACCTGGGCATGTGCCCTGACTGGGAATCGAACCAGTGACCTCCTGGTGCAACCAACTGAGCCACACCAGCCAGGCGAGAATGTGTGTTTTATTTTTGATTCATGTAGTGGATATCTTAAGTTTTCAGACATTCTTAAACTTGTGTTCTTTGTCAGTGTTGACCATTCCATGACATGTAATATTTTAACTCCTCTTGTTTAAGAAAATGCTTCAACTCTTACAATGCTTAGTGTCTTTGCTCAATTATTTTTAATACTTTTTATTTTTTAAATAGTGACTAGAAATTTTGACAATTTGTAGTTTTATTTATTTTTTAATTATTTATTGTTAAAAGTATTACATGTTACATGTCCCCCTTTTTCTTCCACTGACCCCCTCCCGCCCATCCTGCCCCCCACCTCAGGCCTTTACCACCCTATTATCTGTGTCTATGGGCCATGCATATATGCATACAAGGTCTTTGGTTGATTACCTCCCACCCACCCACCTTCCCCCACCTTCCCTCCATGATTTCTCACTGTTTCATGCTTCCATGTCTCTCGATCCACTCCATTCATCAGTTTATTTTGTTAATTGGATTCCACATATGAGTGAGATCATGTGATACTTGTCTGTCTCTGACTGACTTATTTCACTTCACATGATACTCTCCAGGTCCCTCCATGCTGTCTCAAAGGGTAAGAGAATCTTCTTTTTTTATTGCTGTATAGTATTCCATGGTATAAATGCACCACCACTTTTTTATCCACTCATCTACTGATGGGCACTTGGATTGTTTCCAGATCTTCAATTTGCACTGTTTCATAATCACATTTACAGCATTTAAATTTATCTCTTTTGTCTATTTCCTGCCTGACCCTGAAGTTAATTATTTTTAAATATAATGAAATCAGCTGTATTATTTTTATCTGACTATATAAGTGATTTGGTTATTAAAACTTTAAACAATGTATAAAAATAAGAGGACTGTTAATATTTTGATGGTTAGCTTTTCATATATTCTGAATATCCACATAAACATATGACTCAATATGTTGGGCTGCAGTGGACCCAAATACTTGACTATGAGTAATGTCAATAGTAGAGGTTTATTAGTTATGTATATAACATATAACAATGCTGGGTGCTGCCAGTTACAGGGTTTATAGCAGCTTAGCAAAGTCGGGGCTTTGGTCTGGCTTCTTTTGGTTTCCTTGGCCTTCCTATTAAGAGTTATAAGATGGCTCTCAAAGCTCCAGCTGTAACATCCTCAGATAACTATGTTCAAAAGCAGGAGCCAGGAAAAAGCTGATACTCCTTGTGTCTCTTCATGGAGAGAAGCGATCTTTCCTAGGAGACCCTAGCAAATGTTTACATTCGTCAGGTTACAAGGTCACAACTCAACTGCGGGGGAAGCTGGGGAAGAGTGTTTCTGGCAGTTTTGGCGTCTGTTGAGAGGTAGACTTTGATGGCAAGAAAGACTGACAAGGAATGACTGTTAGACAACCTACAGTCTGTCACATGTATAATGGTACATAGTGGGACATGTCTTCTGTGTGTTTTGATGTGGACATTTTGAAAAGAATTTAATTTTTCCTAACCATACCAACACCCTACATAACCATTATAGTATTATAATTGGTTACTCACCATTCACTCCACTTACATATGCACACATGTACAGAGTGGAGGTTTAGTATTGTTTTAGGAAATGGGCTCACATTATTTACATTTATCTGAATTTTGCCTCTCTTGCTTTCTATATAGTACACATCCTTCTAAGTCAACAAGCATGGATCTAATTTCAGTTAATTTAAATCCTGCACAGTTTGTGCTGTGTATGCACCACATTTTATTCAAGCATGTCCTTATTGATGAGCATTCATTCTTGTTTCTATTTTTTCCCTCTTCTAGTATTGCCATGATAGACATCCTTCTTATGAACATGTCCTTATATTTTGGAACTTTATTTAGTAGACTATGGGGCTGGTGACTCATTGCTGTGTTAAAGAGAATGTTGTCATACACATCCATAATTTTACATAATTTAAACCTGCTATTAAAAATTTACATATCTCACAAGGGTAGAAGAGCTCCGTTTTATTAGTACCGTTACTCGTGGTAGGTGTTTGCTCATTGTATGTTCAATCAGTCAATAAGTATTTATTGAGTGTCTCTGCCATGTGTCTTATTTCATATACTAGAATGAAAAAGTTTCTGCCCTCTTGGAGTTTAGAATCTACCAAGGGAGACAGGCAATGAACAAACACAATGCAATAAAACTAATACGCAATAAAGTAAACATTGTACAAATATATAAAACAATCCATTACACTAGGTACTGATGGTGGTGTAAAGGAAAACAAAGTAGTTTAAGCAGATGGAGCATTATGGGAGGGGATTCTATAATAGACTGGGTGATCAGGGCAAATTTCTGAGCAGCTGACTTTTGGGCAAAGACCTGATCTGAGTGAAGAGCAGCCATAGTAATATCCAAGGAGAGAATGTTTCAGGTTGAGAGGACTGTTTTTTTGTGTTTGAAAATAACTAGCTGGACAGTGTGACTTGAGTGGAGCGATAGGGATGAGGGGAAAGAAATAAGGTCAGGCCCTGGCTGGTGTGGCTCATTTGGTTCGAGTTGTCCTGTACACCCAAAGATTGCGGGTTCAATTTCAGGCTGGGACGCATTTGGGAGGTCATATTCATTCTCTCTCTCCACTCAAAAAGTAAAAAAAATAAAGATATTAAGAAAAAAGAAAGGAAGAAATGAGGTCAAAAGGGGTAGTCCATAGTAAGGACTTCGGTAAAGTTTGATAAGGTGTTAACTGAGGCTCTTCTTGATAATCTGATGGATGTAAAGTGATATGTCATTGTTAATATTTCTCTGTTTAGTAATGTTTTAAAAATATTTTCATATTTGTATTTGGATTTACTCTGCTGCTTATTAATATTTACTCTTCTGCATGTTTATAGTCCTAATTAATTTTTCTGTCAAGTTGCCTTTTACTGTTGTTTTCTAAGAGCTATTAACTATTTGGTTACATTGTACATACTTTTATGAGTATATCATTTAATGATTTGAATTATGGTAATTTTTCTGATCCACAAATTTTTTGAAATCAAATCTATGTATATATATTGTTAGTACTTACAGATTTATGGCATATCTGCAGGAATTGCTTTTTATATAATGTCTCTTTGGCTTATGGCTTTTAATATTGTAATGCACATTGGCTGATATTAGCAGAAAGAACAGGTTTTGCCACTAACCAGTTTGTAACTTTGGGCAAGTTTTTAAACCTCTGTATCTCCATTTCTCACCTGTAAAATAGGGATTATAAACAGCATCTACCTCATAGGGTTGTTAAGATGAATAAAAGAGTTAATACTTCCAAAATACTTAGAGTAGTGTCTGCCACACTACATACTGTACAAGTGTATATTTCCCAGCCAAGATATCCTTTACTTGCTCAATGAAAAAATATATTCCCAGATAGGGGAATATTCAGAGACTATTGAGATGTGAAAAGGAATCCATCTTTTTTTTTTTTGCATTCATGAGTTTTTATTTTCTTTTTTGCTCAATCCCTCTACCTCTCCCCCCTGCTGCCCCCAGCCCCAAACTCTCCCCAACCTGACAGCTGTCAGTCTATGAGTCAGCCTCTATTTTTTTTATTAGTTCACTTACATTTAAAGCTTCTTTTAGTTTTCACATTTTTATTGAGATATGTTACAGACTATATGGTCAGGATGATACTAATTTCTCATTATTTATTAGCTTTCACATTGTGGCCAAGTATATGGTCAATTTTTAAAATACAGGGTGTCCCAAGAAATGTATACACACACTTTGAATAATTATAAAGGCAGTGTTTTTTTTTAATTTTCATTTACCAGTTTTAAGTTGAT
>NW_006297224.1:4314322-4316915 GCF_000327345.1 Myotis davidii
GTCGTACATTTAAGTCCTTTATCCACTTTGAGTTTATTTTTGTGTATGGTGTAAGTTGGTGGTCTAGTTTCATTTTCTTGCATATATCTGTCCAATTTTCCCAACACCATTTATTGAAGAGACTATCTTGGCTCCATTGTATGTTCTTGCCTCCTTTGTCAAATATTAATTGAGCATATTGGTTCAGGCCAGGAATCCATCTTAGCAACAAAGGCCACAGATGTGGTTAAGAAAGAAGCTAAACTGATTATGTATTGTTAGAGATTTTAAAAACATTCAATACTGATCTTTTTGGGGGAGTGGGGTGGGGCGATGATCCCTATTCTCTTCCTCTCTCCCCACCCTTTAATTCTAAAAGCTTATATGATTTTATTGTTGACAGTTTTGTGAAGCTAATCTAGGTGTGCATATTTTCTCAATCCGATGGGCCAGCCTCTCCAATCTATAGAACTAAATTTTGTTTAATGATCATCTTTCCTTCATCTGTATTTCATGGCACTCCTGTGATTTTTTTATGAGATGCTTTGGATCTGCCCAGGTAAGTTGTCACCTGTTCCCTCGAGTTCCATTCTTCTGCATGGTTGCCCAATGTTTTGAGATAGGCCTCTGCGTTGACTTTTAATTAATGGAGATCAACATAGTAACTGTTCTTTGCTTGGATTTAACTACTTAAATTTAAAAAAAACTTAAATCTTTGGGTTGTGATTTGTAATCAGATTTCCTTAAGCACTTTTGCCTTATATGTGTAAGGTGGCTTCTTTGCCCCTGATTAGTTCCAGGAGGTCATCTCTGTTCTGGCTGTTCTGCTTGTCCTTCCTCCCTCTGGCTACTAGTTGAGGGGCCTTGTTGTTTTCCTTTCTTTGCTTCCACTGGGATCCACCCTTGTGTGAGGGTCAAGTCCTGCTGCTGCACCTGCAGTGTAACTCCCTAGTTCTGAGGCACTGGCTTTTTCTGTCTTGGAGCCTGCTGAGAACTCTGCTCCCTGACTTCTCAGGTTCTGGGGCAGGAAGGGCTGAGCCATACTGTTAGTTCCCACTCATCCCCCAGGGCCAGGGGTGTGAAAAGGAGTAGTCATAGCATCTGGCATTATCATATCTCAGTGACTCCAATCCTCAGCCCAGGGCACTTGCTTTTTATGTGGGACCCAAGGTTTCAGCTGGCCTTGAAGGGGCAAGTCTTGAGTTCACACTCTGAAGAGATCTAAGGATTACTGAGATTTAGCTCATGTACTCTGCCTGCCTGCTTGGGGGAGGTAGGTAGTGTTAGAGTGGAGTTGAGAGAGTTGAGCCGTAGGAATGCATTCATACTGCCATCTTCCCAGAAACCTCCCAATCTTGAGCTCTTAATTGTGGGTCAGTTGGTAGACATCTTTATGTAACTTTTCCAAGAAGGATTATTGGATGGCTAATTATCTCAGCCTTTGCATAGCTGAAATGCTCTTTTTGTTTCTTTTTACATGTAAAGTACACTTGAATAGATATGAATTGTTTAACATTCTAGTGTTACAGGGTTTTCTCTTTGAAAACTTTATAGATACTAGTTAATTATTCTTGAGATTTAAAATAGTAGTCAGGCCCACCTCTAATGTTTTCAGGGACCAAGGCAAGAGTTCAAATGGAGACCCACATACAATATGTCTAAATATTTGAAATGTTTGAATAAAGCTAATAAACTTAAAATATACTCCATGGTCTTGGCAAATTTTCTTTACAAGGAAGTAGAAAAAAGATGGGTAGCATTATGATTTTAATATGACAAAATGCAAAATATTAGAGATAACTAGATTTAATTATTGAACACTAGAGGCCTGGTGCACGAAATTCAGCCTGGGAGCCCTTGGGGGATGTCTGACTGATGGCTTAGGCCCACTCCCCACGGCAGTCGGACATCCTTAGTGCTGCCATGGAGGCAGGAGAGGCTCTGCACTCACCAGCTGTGAGCCCGACTTCTGGCTGAGTGGCGCTCCCCCTGTGGGACACACTGACCACTAGGGGGCAGCTCCTGCATTGGGGGGGATCAGGTTGAAACTGACTCTCTGACATTCCCTGAGGGGTCCTGGATTCTGAGAGGGTACAGGCCAGGCCAACGGATCCCACCAGTGTATGATCTGGGCCGGGAGTAATGTGGGAGTTTGGCCAGCTAGGGAGGCACCATAGGAGGGCTCCAGGGCCTGTCCGTCCCATCTTGCTCAGTCCCAATTGGCCAGACTCCAGCAGCAAGCTAACCTACTGGTTGGAGTGTCTGCCTCCTGGTGGTCAATGCATGTCATAGCGACTGGTCAACCTGTCGACTGGCTGCCCCCTGGTTGTCAGTGCATGTCATAGCAAGCAGTTGAGCAGCCTTAGCATATCACTAGCATACTAGAGGCCCAGTGCACGGAATTCGTGCAAGAGTAGGCCTTTCTTCCCCTGCTGCCAGCACTGGCTTTCCTCTGGTACCTGGGGCCTGGGCTGGCTTCCCTCTGGCTGCCCATAGGCACCGGGGACCTGGGCTAGCTTCCTTCAGGCCCTGGCTTTGTCTGGAATGACATCCAGTCTAATTAGCACATTACCCTTTTATTATAGACTAGAGGCCCAGTGCACAAAACTTTGTG
>NW_006297224.1:4318451-4325833 GCF_000327345.1 Myotis davidii
GGATAGCAAGGTTTGGGTGAGTGATAAAGACATCTATGTCTGTGATTAATGCTTCTCTTTCTTTTGTTCAGGTCTCTCCATCAGGAACACTGCTTATTTTTATTATATTCTTTATGTATTTAGCTACTCTTCCTTTGTGTTTATCTTGCCTTTTCAAAATTCTTATTTGAGGAAACTTTCTCATTTGTCTTGCCTTTATTCTAGCAAAATCATTATTTATATTCTTATAATAAGAATTTTCTCATAATTTCTGCTGGTAGTAATATGAATTATAAAAAATGTATTCCAGATGTATAATATTTAAATATATTTAATAAAAATGAAAATTAAAATATTTAAATTATTTTTGTTTTCAAAATAGTTATCTTAAATAGGCAAACTTATTAAAACTTAGAGGCAAAATACAAATATAATTAATGTGTTAATTCTAAATAAAATTTTTTTAATTTTTTGAAACTTTAATCAAATGTTATTAAATGATTTATATAAGTAAAACTCTTTACAGTTCAATGTTCTCTTTGTTGTCAATGTAAAGAACTAGTTATCCTAGCCAATGTGGTTGGAGTGTCATCTCATAGACCAAAAAGTGCCAGGTTCGATTCCCAGTCAGGGCACATACTTAGGTTGTGGGTTCGATCCCTGGTCAGGGCACAAATAGGAGGCAACCAATCAATGTTTCTCTCACTCTCTCTCGTACTCTTCCTTCCCCTCTCTCTAAAATCAGTAAAACAAATCCGTGGGTGAGAATTAAAGAATTAGTAACATACTTCATATATGTCATATCTACTTTTTATACACAGATGTATGAATAATAATGAATTGCTTAATATCACAAAGTGTTGCACTTTTTGTGCCTGGTGTGAATATCTTACTATTTATGAACCATTATGTCTTTTTATCTTTTGAAAAAAAAATTTTTTTTTATTGACTTCAGAGAGGGATGGGGAGGGAGAGAGAGATAGAAACATCAATGATGAGAGAGAATCATTGATTGGCTGCCTCCTGCACATCCCCCACTGGGAACCAAGTTCGCAAAGCAACCATGTGCCCTGAATGGAATCGAACTGTGATCTCCTGGTTCTTAAGTTGATGCTCAACCAGACGAGTCATTATGTCTTCTTAAAATCTAGTCTCATTTAGTTTCTTTTTACCTGGAAGAGCTCTGCCACTTTTCCCCCTTTACATTGCCAATTAGGAGAAACTAGATCAGTTGTCTTGTCTGATGGCCTACACTCTGGATTTGTCTGATTGTTTAATTTGTTCTTTTATCTTCAATATGTCCATTAACTAAAGTTTGGCTAGAATCATGTTAAACTTTTTTGGCAAGAGTGCTTCATGGTTAATGCTGTGTATTTCATATTGCCATCCCATCAGTGAACACATACTGTCAAGTTTGACCACTTGCCAGATCTCTCAGTCGTAAAATATGTTTTTCTTTTGCAATAAGCAATCTGTGGGATGATACTTTGATTGTATGCCAATTTCATCATCTTGAAGAACCTCTTGCCCAATGGTTTTAATATCCTTGTCTGAATTATTTAAGATTTGCAGAAAGATTTTTCTAATTAAGTAATTTCTTTTAAATACTTTCTAATTAAATAATTACATTTATTAGCCAACACTTTTGTAGAGAAGCATTTTCCTTCATCAACAGGAGATAAATTATAGTTCTTCTCCAAAGGTAAGGATAAATGTTAAATACTTGCCTTTACAGAGTTAAAGAAATGGTTACCTAGAAGGGATGAAGAGGGCATGGGGAGAAGAAGCATGGAAGCAAGCTTCTCTGAGTATAACCTCTTATACAGTTTTGAGTTTCTTTTACAAATGTGTTTTGTATATTAAAAAAAAATTAGGAGGCATGTAAAATGTAAACATCCAAATTTAACTCCAACAATTAAGCCCATTTTTATTTCATATTGGTAGGATCCATACAGAGAAAATAATTATTCAAAGTGAATGTTGAATATAATACTCCATCTGTACATCCTTAACAGGATCTATTCTAAGAACAAAAATTACTACAAAGAAATTTTAAAGCTTCACTAGGTAATTTTATTGCTGATAGCAGTACTAGTATTAGAATTCATCAGGATCCAAGATTTTCACTGCCAGAAGAAATAGATACAAATATAATACCAAAAGTTCAGAAAGATATCTGTAATAGTAAATATCCTATATAATAAGAGAAGGATATGCTAATTAACCTGGATATGCTAATTAGTCATGAGCAGTATGCAAATTGACCATCACTCCAACTCACAAGATGGCCGCCCCCATCTGGTCAAAGATGGCCACCACAAGATGACCTGCAGGGGAGGGTAGTTGTGGGCAATCAGGCCAGCAGGGGAGGGGCAGTTAGAGGTGACCAGGCCTGCAGGGGAGGGCAGTTGGGGGTGATCAGGCCAGCAGGGGAGGGCAGTTGGGGGCGATTGGACCAGCAGGGGAGGGCAGTTGGGGGCAATTGGTCCGGCAGGGGAGCAGTTAGGCATCAATCAGGCTGGAAGGGGAGTGGTTAGGGGGCGATCAGGCAGGCAGGCAGGCAAATGGTTGGGAGCCAGCGGTCCCAGATTGTGAGAGGGATGTCTGACTGCCCGTTTAGGCCCGATCCCATGGGCCTAACTGCCAATTGCCCCCAACTGCCCTCCCCTGCTGGTCCAATCACCCCCAAATGCCCTCCCCTGCTGGCCTGATCACCCCCAACTGCCCTCCCCTGCAGGCCTGGTCACCTCTAACTGCCCCTCCCCTGCTGGCCTGATTGCCCACAACTACCCTCCCCTGCAGGCCATCTTGTGGTGGCCATCTTTGACCTTGAGGGGTCCCAGCTTGGACAGGGTGCAGGCTGGGCTGAGGGACACCCACCCCCCGTGCACAAATTTTGTGCACTGGGCCTCTAGTAAATTATAAAAACATGAACTCATTCAAAATATTAAAGAGAAAAAGGGGAAAATGGCGGGGGTATAAATAGACGTGTCCTGTGCCTTGTCCTGGAGCAGATAAGGGTGAGCAGCTGAAATGGGTAACATACAGCCCAAATAGGCAGAGGATATTCAGCTGAGAGACTGTCTGCAGCTGGGAAAGACCGAGAACTCCCAGAAAAAAAAGGACGGAGACTGCCGCTGAAACCTCTCCAGGTGCGCCAGCTCAGCAGCGGAGACTGCGCCATCTTGAGTGGCTGTTAACGGCATCCAGAGATCAGCTACTAACCTGGAAACAAGGGATCTCAAGCAGCATGACTGCGTGAACTCAGACGAGCACTGCTTCTTGACATGGAAAGGTTAGACTTCCCCTAAAGTTACAGTTTGCAATTCAGGTTGGAGAGAGTAACGCGCACGCATGCGGGGCGAAATCTGCGCCCCACAGAGTCCGCAGCCGTTGGGACCAGCGTGACCTGTGAGTGGGGAAGGGGCCCCACAGGGCTGCTGGCAGAAGGGAACGCTAAAAATAAGCCCATAGCTGGACTGGATTTAAAAAGCAGCCTCGCATTTTGCCAGTGTGCCGGCTGCTTGGTGCCAGGAGCGGGTGGGCACGCGGAGATTGCATGCAGACCTGGAAGGTGGAGGCTTGCGAATTCACACAACATATCAGGCTCTTGTTACAGTTCCCCTTAGATCCGTGCATTTTATTATTAAACCCTCACACACTGCTACCCAGAGGCAGAGCCACGAACTGTCTCTTCTGTAAATACAAATAAAGGCAGTCTGGTAAACAAATACAACCTGCCTTAAAATCAGGACTGTGGTTTATGGCATGGAGGGACAGTGTATCGCAGGGAAATTCAACACTCTCCTGAATGCCTGGGCAGGACTAAGGCATGCCAAAAAGAAGAGTAGAAGATCTGAAGCACCTTCACTACTGCACATTTTTATCTTTTTTTTGAAATTCTTTTTTCATCATTTCATTAAGAACCTATTTTATTATTTTTATTTTATTTTATTTTTTTCGTCACCTGATTTTACCTTTTTAATTACCACATTTTTTAAAAATCAGTATTATTGCTATCATTTTACCATTTTTTCAAGTGTCATTTTATTTATTTATTTATTTTTCTTTATTTTATTTTGGGATTAAGTGTTCTACACTCTATTTTCATCGTTCCTTTAGCATCATTTCTCTCTAGCTCACCTTTACCCTTAAGCCAAAACTCTCTTCCTCACTTTTCCCCTTTTGTTGTCCTGTTTCTCTTACCCTATTCCTGCTTTAGATTTTCCCTATTCCTTCTTTTTACCCACTGTCTATATTTCACCCTACTTATATATCTAATTTCCAATCCCTTGCTCTAAATCCATATACACCTCTCTCTGCTTCTTCTAGTCTACTGTTGATGCTTTCTATTGAGTTCTTTATAGCAGTGATGTCATTTTTCATTTCTTCTTGGTTTTTCTTCATTTCCTCTTGGTTCCTACACATATTGTTGAATTTGTCTTCCATTCTTTTCATCCACCTTATGGCCATTTCTCTGAATTCTTTCTCTGACAGGTTGCTTAACTTCTGTAAATTTGCACTAGGTTTTGAACTCAAGCTTAATTGGGCTCTTCTGATTCTGGGTGTGTGTTTTTCTAATACTCATAAGTCAAAGTAATATGTATTTATGGACCCAATGGAAATAAGCCAATTTTAGGTTACCAGCAACCAGTTGATAGAAAAAATTCTCTATATGATGCTTGAAGTAAATATTTTAACAAGCCACAGATGATAAAAACCTCACCAATAGTATTTTAAGTTTCCATAGTTCACCTATTCTCATCCCTTCATTTTCCCCAGTCCAATCATCTGTAGAAAGGTATTAGTTTTCAAAATGAGCGTGAAGTGACTGCTTTATAGTAGATCCATAATATTATTTTTAAGAACAGTGGTAAGAAGCTCCTTCAGGTTTTTGGCAGCATGCAGTCCTTGTGGTTGTAGGACTGTGGCTCCCATTTCATTGTTATCAGCTCAGCTCCTGGAGTCTGTTCATATTCCTCACCACAGGGTCTGATCCATTTTTAAAGGCAGGAATGGCATGTCAAATGTTTCTCACACTTGGCATCTCCCACTTCTACCAGTTGGAGAAAATGGGATGCTTTTATATGGTTCGCATGATTATGTTAGGCCTATCTACATCAGCTCTCTCTTAAGGTCACTGATTAGCACCCTTAATTATGTCTGAAAAATCCTTTTGCCATATAATTAATATAATCATGGGAGAAACATTAGGGAGCAGAGACCATGGAGGCCATTAGAGTTCTGTTTGCATTAGAAGTTTCAAGGAATAAGAATAAGATTGTGTCTGTACACAAGTAAACAGAGGCGATATCATGAGTCTATGAAGAAATTTGAACATGTGATTCTCTATAATTTAAATATAGTCTGAGTGAAAAAAAAAAGTGTTCTCACAAAGAAAAAGTTAAAAGACCAAAAAGGGAGTGCTGGAAGTTATATTAAATTGCACATTTTTTGAACAACATGTCACTAACCACTTCTATCATTAATTATATTAATAATATGAAGACTATTAAATTCTGCTCTCACCATTACAAGACTTTTATGTGTGATAATTTGAAGATGTATTTCTTAAATGCTTTTCCAAAACTGTCTTAGTAACTATCTTTCAGAAGTAGTTTCTACAAAATAAAAAGAATGATCAAATTGGAAGTATGTTTTGTTTTTTCCTTTTCTTAACCCATCACTACAAAGAGCCTTTTCAAGGGACCGATGGAAAGCAGGCACACTATAATGAACCATCTCGCAATATTTCAAGTTAATAGGAAGTGTGTAATTCTGTTCTGATATAGACACAATGCTACATGACACTTAAAAACATTTTTAAAGTGCATTTTTTAAATTGATGCTTATTAAATTCATGTTAAGAAATTTCTAAATGAAACCTCCATCTTAAGGTATTAAGGGTACTAAATAAGCAGGAACATGCTTTGTGGAGAGCTTACATGGTATAGTGTATTATTTTGCATTCTAAGAATAAGTTGTCAGACACATGCCCCAAATAATCTCTGACAAGTTCAAACTAGTCATAACTTGATCCTTAGATACACAGAGCTTCATCATGTGGTGCAGAAGCTAATGTCTTTGCCTCGTTTTTTCATACATACAACATATAATTCAAATAACAGCCCAAGGAAATAGCAGCTTCCCCACACCACCTTCCCCATTCCACCAACTACAAGCCTCCCTTCTTCCTTATTTATAAACATACCTCCTTATTTATGTAGTTTTTATTAGTACTTTTAAAGGAGCTGTATACTCAGAGATTTTTAAAATGCTCTGATAATATTAACTGGGAAGGCATGGAAATTGATAAGAACATACTTTATATCCACTTGGGTTTTCTCTGTTTCATTTTCATAACAGGCTTTCCATAATAATTTCCACAGTTTTTATGAAGTGAAAGAAAGGCAGCATGTCATAATAGAAAGTGCCCTGTATCAAGACTTGGGGACCTAAGCTGTCAGTAGGACGTCCCCTGAGGGCTCTCAGACTGTGAGAGGGGGCAGGCTTGGCTGAGGGACACCCACCCAGTGCACTAATTTTGTGTACCGGGCCTCTAGTCCTATATAATAAAAGGGCAACATGTAAATTGACCATTCCTTCACTATGCTCACCAGCCAATCAGGAGTGAATATGCAAATTAACCCAACAAAGGTGGCGGGTTAATTTGCATGCACAGGCACCAGGCAGAGAGCAGAAGCGGGAGAGCCAACAGCTTGGGAGGCTGTGGTTCCCAGGGTTGCTTCCAGTGCAGGGAGCATCAGGAATTCTGGGAATAGTAGTTCTGATGGCAGCCCCAGGACCGGAAGCAGGGGCACAGGGAGCACCAGGAATGCTGGGAATCATAGTTCTGGTGGAAGATAGATCTCCTAGACACTAGAGCAGTGGTTCTCAACCTGTGGGTTGTGACCCCTTTGGGTTGCTTAAGACCATCAGAAAACACATATATAATTACATATTGTTTTTGTGATTAATCACTATGCTTTAATTATGTTCAATTTGTAACAATGAAATTGGGGGTCACCACAACATGAGGAACTGTATTAAAGGGTCACAGCGTTAGGAAGGTTGAGAACCACTGCACTAGAGCAAAGTGAGACTGGAGCAAGTTACTGTTGCAGTGGGGGATGGAGGGAAAGCAAAGTTGACAGACATAAGTAAAATTAGAGTGTCTAGGAAAAATTAAAGGGAAGATATCCTAAAACTTCCAGGAAATCTCTACCAATAAAGCAAAGAAAAAAAAAGCCTCTATTCTGTGAGCAACAAACTAAACTGGGTTGGGGGTCTCAGACAATTCACTTATATGATTACAAAGACAGACAGAAACTCCTGGATTGGAGAGGGCTCCCAGATTGGAGAGGGTGCAGGTCGGGCTGAGGGACCCTCACACCCCCCCCCCA
>NW_006297224.1:4325918-4326227 GCF_000327345.1 Myotis davidii
CTTATATGATTACAAAGACAGACAGAAACTCCTGGATTGGAGAGTGTGCAGGTTGGGCTGAGGGACACTCCCCCGCTGCTGCCCCCCTGCATGAATCTTTGTGCACCGGGCCCCTAGTATATATATAAAGAGCCAGGGGACATCATATCCGAAACAAACGAATGGATGACCAAACAGGCTAAGTGGGGTGACAAAGCCAGCAGGGGGGTTAGTGAGGGATGACCAAATGACTGAGCAGCAGGCTGTGTGGGGCAACCAGGCTGGCAGGGGGGTTAGTGAGGGACAACCAAATGACTGAGCACCAGGCTG
>NW_006297224.1:4326399-4328509 GCF_000327345.1 Myotis davidii
CAGTTAGAGGTGACCAGGTTGGTGGGGAGGGACACTTGGGGTGACCCAGCTGGCAGTGGGGGGCAGTTAGGGGGAGAGGCAGTTAGGGGCAATCAGGCAGGCAGGCAGGTGAGCAGTTAAGAACCAGTGGTCCTGGATTGTGAGAGGGATTGGGCCTAAACGGGCAGTCGGACATCCCCCGAGGGGTCCTGGATTGGAGAGGATGCAGGCTGGGCTAAGGGGACTCCTCCCGCCCATGCACGAATTTCGTGCACCGGGCCTCTAGTATTATATAATGTAATTGATGAATGTTAAATGCTAAAAGAAGTTTGGGAAACTTTGAACCAAGTTAAAGAGGTTTCCTTGATGTAAGACTTCTCAGAACTTTTAGTGCACCAATGTGAATTGTGAATTTCCAAGGGGAAAAAACATTATTCAGGATTTTCTACATTTGCCAGCTCTTTGATTGAAAAGCACTTAATAGAAACACTGTTGACAATTGCTGAGCCAAGAAATTTTAGAATAATCTTTCAATACCATGATTCTCTATTGATATCCAGGTCATTTTTCTAATCCTTTAAGGATCACACTGACATCTTGGTATTAGGTTTTAGGTTTACTGGTTTTGATTTTATCTAAGGAGCAAGAGATGCAGGTAAGTAAATTCACAAATTTTTAGTAATGTAGATTTGAAATCTAAAATATATCAGAAGGGAAGTATAGAGATTTATGCCATTACTAATATAATTATGATTTGTAGATAAAATACAATTTTTCTGACCATAGGAATTAAAAGTTTTAGACTTTGCATAAGTATTTTGCTCTGACTTTACTGAAATTGTTGAAATAAAAGTAAATTGCTACTTAGTTTTTTTTAAAAGAATAACTGTTAAAATTATTAAAGCAAGAAAAACATTTATGAAACCAGCAGTCTTTAATAACAAATAAACTTTTCATTAACGCTTCCTTGTCTAATTTTTGAGTGTATGTTTGCACATCATTTGCATTTAAAAGGATTATTTTAAAACCCGTTAAGCTGCTCCATTGCAAAGTTATTTTTGATATTCATGTGAAGTACATTTTAATCATAATGATATGTTATGAACTCATTTTATTGATATTGGATTTAACTTCTTATGCTGCCCCTTTGACAGATATATTTCATGGGTCAGTAAGATACATATTTCTAAAATTAGGAAGGACAGTTTCCCAATCTTTTTTATTTTGCCAAATGGGGTGAAATAAAAGCAACTAGTGGAGATAGTTAATAGAAAAAAAAATTGTAGAAAAATAGTTTCTATTAAGTACTTTTAAAAGAGTTGTATAATCAGGCAAGTTTCAAAGATCCTGAATAATGTATTTCCCAATTAGAAATTTAAAGGCAACTAGTAAGAAACAAACAAAAAAGTAGTAACTATTGTCTATCTATTATCTCCATAAAGTAAAAAAAAAAAAAAAATAGCATTTTGACATCACAAAGTTAGAAAGTATGTAATATTTGTTAACAAAAAGTTGATGCCACTACTACAATGCCAACATGAGTTCTCGATCTGGGGTGCAGAAAAGGTAAGACTTTATTAAGGTGAACAGTTTGTAAACAGAAAGTACGTTCAGCCTCTGGAGGAAATCGAAAGTGCATTCTCTGAGACAAAAGGGACTCCCACTTATAATGGAGAAAGTACCCATCTTGATCCCTGATTGCTCCATTTTTATGCAAAGGGGAGAATCCAAATTTGCATAGTTTGATTGATCCAAACTGTTTTGGAGCCATTCTGATAAGCAAGAAACCAAATGAAGATATAGCTACACAGCTTTGATTGGATGGGCCTGGTCTGAGCCCATTAGTTGAAATACTGTATAGTTCCAGGAACTCCTTTTTTAAAAAAATTTAAATTCTTTATTGTTTAAAGTATTACATAAGTCTCTTCCCCCCGGCCCCTGCTGGGGTCCAGCCCCAGCAGGTCCAGGGGTCCCCAAAGGTGTGGACAGAGTCGGCGAAGAAGGAATGACATGGAGACAGCGTTCAGTTGATCAGCAGCCTTACCAGGATCTCTAGCCACAATCTCCAGCCAAATTCTGTGTCCATGTTCTCTTGCTAGGTTCTCCAGCCAGGTTCTCCAGGTTCTGATGC
>NW_006297224.1:4329378-4331609 GCF_000327345.1 Myotis davidii
CAGTTAAGAGGTTTTATTCCCTCCCTAACTTCAGGGGAAAATCCCTACCTGGGAAAACAACCTTTCTCAGAGAGGTGACCTTGGTTAAAACACATAGTGCCAAGAAAGTGAGCAAACATATTAAGAACAGTATGCCATATATGCTAGGTCCCTTGAAACAGCAAGGATGGACCGGCTCCCGGCCCCCCTGCCCCGCCCCCCATTGACCTCTCTGCAGCATTCCAACCCCCCAGCACATGCCCTCATCCCCCACTGTCTGTGTTCTCCATCCCCCCACCCCCCAACCCTTGCCTCTTAGGTTGAACAGTCTGTTCGATGCTTCTGGCTCTATTTTTATTCATCAGTTTATGTTGTTCATTATATTCCACAAATGAGTGAGATCATGTGATATTTATCTTTCTCTGACTGGCTTATCTCACTTAGCATAATGCTTTCCAGTTCCATCCATGCTGTTGCAAATGGAAAGAGTTCCTTCTTTTTTATAGCAGCGTAGTATTGCATTGTGTAGATGTACCACAGTTTTCTAATCCACTCATCTGCTGATGGGCACTTAAGCTGTTTCCAAATCTTAGCAGCAAATTGTGCTGCTATGAATATAGGTCTGCTATGAACATATATCCTTTCTGATTGGTGTTTCTGATTTCTTGGGATATATTCCTAAAAGTGGGATCACTTGGTCAAATGGAAATTCCATTTTTAGTTTTCTGAGGAAACTCCACACTGTTCTCCACAGTGGCTGCACTAGTCTGCATTCCCACCAGCAGTGCATGAGGGTTCCTTTTTCTCCACATCCTCACCAGCATTTGTCATTTGTTGGTTTGTTGATGACAGCCATCTGACAGGTGTGAGATGGTACCTCATTGTTTGATTTGAATCTCTCAGATGATTAGTGACTTTGAGCATGCTTCCATATGTTGTTTGGTCTTATATATGTCTTCTTTCGAAAAGTGTCTATTTAGGTCCTTTGCCCATTTTTTGATTGGATTGTTTATCTTCCTTTTGTTAAGTTGTATGAGTTCCCTGTAAATTTTGGAGATTAAACCTTTATTGGAGATAACATTGGCCCCCTGCAGTGGGCTTTCTTGTTATTTTGTTGATGGTTTTTTTTTTTTTTTTTTTTTTGCTGTGCAGAAGCTTTATATTTTGTTTATTTTCTCCTCAGTCTCCATTGAAGACACTCTCTTAACTATATCAGTAAACATATTGCTTCAACTTATTCTGATATTTTGCTGCCTATGGATTCTTCTAAGATTTTTATGGTTTCCCATCTTACATTTAAGTTCTTTATCCATTTTGAGTTTATTTTTGTGTATGGTGTAAGTTGTTGTTCTAGTTTCATTTTTTTGTATGTATCTGCCCAATTTTCTCAATACCATTTATTGAAGAGACTGTTTTTACTCCATTGTATTGCTCTTGCCTCCTTTGTCAAATATCTACTTATATAAAAACCATGGGTGGTGTTCATCACATCAAGAACAACAGCCGCGACCAACGGGAAGGAAGTCAGTCCTACAGGGGTTGTCTTGGCAATGGCTGCACCCTCCCCCAAGCTGTTTCCCAGAGCTGTTTCCTGCAAGGGCGGGGTTTGAGGCAGGAACCCTTGGAATGTGGCCCCACTGAATCCTGGGTCGCTTTGCCAAGGGCTGTGCCCTCCCTGAGCTGTTTTCCAGAGCTGTTTCTGGAAAGGGCAGGTTTGAGGCAGGAACCCGCTCTGGGAGCATGAGGCATTATCTTTATAAAATGTGCCACGCCAGCACTGCCAGGGGTGAACCTGAGTGGGGGTGGCTGAAAGGCTTAGAAAAGACAGACAAGAGAATGAAAGCTGGGTCTTGGTGGGACGCTGCTTATGAGAGACAGCGACCACGCCCATAGCCATGCCTTTATTTTGTAGCAGATGCTACGAGGCAAAGTAAGGGTGTGACCAAGTTGTTTACAACATTCTCCTGGGTTTCAATCCTACTCAACTACATGCACCTGAACTCTATCAAGCCTACATCACTCAGGCATGTGGGGCCATGTGTTCTGACCATAGATTCAAGCTTACAACTACAGCTGTTGGCTATAATTGTGCTGGGAGGGCCCTGCCCTCCAAGCTGGGACTTGCACATGGCAATGAGAGGACTGTGCCCTCTCCTCAGTCCAAGGCTTAAACATGCCCAAAACACTGTAGCTGTGCCCCATACCCCCAAATCTTGATCATTGGCCCCAAACTCTTATCCTTCACAGCACAG
>NW_006297224.1:4337348-4363131 GCF_000327345.1 Myotis davidii
GTATTTTTTAACAGTCAGTTGTATTTCTGTGGGGGCTGTTGTTATTTCGCCTCTATCGTTTCTGATTTTGTTTATTTGGGTCCTCTCTCTTTTCTTCTTGGTGAGTCTGGCTAGAGGTTTGTCAATCTTGTTTATCCTTTCAAAGAACCAGCTCTTGGTTCCATTGATTTTCTGTATTGTTTTTTTGGTCTCTATGTCATTTATTTCTGCTCTAATCTTTATTATCTCCTTCCTTCTGCTCACTCTGGGGTTTTGGAAGACTGTATTTTTCTAGGACTATGTCTATTTCATTGAGGTTGCTCAGTTTGTTGGAGTAGAGTTGTTTGTAGTATTTTTTTTTTTTTTTTACAATCCTTTGTATGTCTGTGGGGTTGGTTGTTACTTCACCTCTTTAATTTCTGATTTTGATTATTTTGGTCGTGTTTCTTTGTTTCTTGGTGAGCCTGGCTAGAGATTTATCAATCTTGTTTATCCTTTCAGAGAACCAGGTTTTGGTTTTATTGATCTTGTGTATTGTTTTTTTTTGGACTCTATGTCGTTTATTTCCGCTCTGACCTTCATTATTTCCTTCCGTCTGCTCACTCTGGGTTTTTCTTTTTGCTCTCTTTCTAACTCTTTGAGTTGTAGGGTTAGATAACTTATTACCATTTTTATTTGTTTTTTGAGGTAGGCCTGTAGAGCTATGAACTTCCCTCTCAGGACTGCTTTCACTGTGTCCCATAGATTTTGGATTGTTGTGTTTTCATTGTCATTTGTTTCTGGGATGCTTTTTATTTCTTCTTTGATCTCTTTGGTTAACCATTGTTTGGTTAATCATTGTTTAATAGCATGCTATTTAGCCTCCAAGTGTTTGATTTTTTTATTGTTTTTATTGTAGTTGATTTCTAATTTTATGCCATTGTGATCTGAGAAGATGCTTGATATGATTTCAATCCTCTTGAATTTGGAGAGATTTTGCCTGTGTCCCAATATGTGTCTATCTTCCCATAGCTTGAGAAGAATATATATTCTGTCGTTTTGGGGTGGAATGTTCTAAAGATGTCGATTAAGTCCATCTGATATCATGAGTCATTTAGGATTGATATTTCTTTGCTAATTTTTTATCTAGAGGATTTGTCCAGTGATATTAATGGGGTTTTAAAGTCTCCTACTACGATCATGTTGTTGTCAATCTCTCCCTGATATCTCCCAGAAGTTTTTTTTAATGTTTTTGGGTGCTCCTGCATTGGGTGCATAAATGTTTACCAGAGTTATATCCTCTTGTATTGATCCTTTTAGAATTATGAAGTGGCCTTTCTTGTCTCTTGTTATGTCTTCACTTTGAGGTCTATTGCTACCCCAGCTTTCTTTTCATTTCCATTTGCCTGAAAATTTTTTTCCATCCTTTCACTATCAGTCTATGTGAGTCCTTTGTTCTGAGGTGGGTCTCTTAGAGACAGCAAATATATGAGTCATGTTTCCTTATCCATTGAGATACCGTATGTCTTTTGATTGGAGCATTTAATCCATTTATGTTTAAGTTTATTATTGATATGTACTTGTTTGTCGCCATTTTTACTTTCTGCCTGTGTTCCTTCTTCCCTTCCTAATTCTTCTTTTTACAGCAATCCCTTTAGCATTTTTTGCATTGTTGGCTTGCTGGTAATAAATCTTTTATCCCTTTTTTGTCTGTGAAGCTCCTGATTTCACCTTCCATTTTGAATGATAGCCTGGCCTTGGTATAGTATTCTTGGATTTAATGCCTTGCTTTGCATCACTTTGTATGTTTCATTCCACTCCCTTCTGTAATGATGTGTTTTTGTTGAGGATTCAGTTGATAGTCTAATGGGAGATCCCTTGTAGGTAACTTGCTGTCCCTCTCCAGCAGCCTTTAAGATTCTTACTTTCTTGTTGATGTTTGCCAATTTAATTATGATGTGTCCTGGTGTTGGTCATTTTGGGTTCATCTTGTTTGGGACTCTGTGTGCTTCTTGGACTTGTGTGACTTTTTTCTTCCTCAAATCAGGGAAGTTTTCTGTCATTATTTCTTCAAACAGGTTTTCTATTCATTGCTCAGATTTTTCTCCTTTGGGCACCCCTATAATGTGGATGTTGTTTTGTTTCATGTTGTCCCAAATCTCCCTTAGGCTCTCTTCCTGCTTTTTACGTTTTTCTTTTTCCGGTTGCTGCTCTGCTTGAGTGTTCTTTCTACCTTGTCTTCTAACTTGCTGATGCAGTACTCAGCTTTGTCTAGTCTACTGTTGAAACTTTCCAGTGTGCTTTTTTATTGTAGCTATGTCATTCTTCATTTCCTCTTGATTCTTCTTTATTTTCTCTTGATTCTTCCACATGTTGTTGAATTTCTCTTCCATCCTTTTCAGCATCCTTATAACCATTGCTCTGAATTCTTTCTCTGACAAATTGCTTGCCTCCATTTCATTTATTTCCTTTTCTGTTGATTCTGCCTTTTCTTTCATATGGGGGTTGTTTTTTTGTCTCCCCATTTTTGCTATTCCTTTGTGATTGTTTCTATGTATTAGATCAAACTGCCTTGCCACCCAGAGTTTTTTAGTTTGTTTTATATAATAGATGTTTTGTGGGACCCAGTGGTGCAATCTCTCTGGTCTTCTGGGCTGGGTACTTTAGGGAAGCCTCCTACTTGGGATATTTGGGCTCTCTTGGTGTAGTTGGATCTTGTCTGTTGTCCCGTTCCTGGATGAAGTCTCCTCTCAAGGTGTCTGGTAATGTGGCTCACTCTATACCACATTGACCAAACAGCACAAAATACAACTCTACAAGACATGACACAAAGGGAACCAAACCCAATGTACTCACGACACTGATAACTCCAATAAGTGACCCCCAGAGTACAGAGAATTAGAAGAAAGCAAAGGTGATATTGAGGAAACCAAAAAAGGTAAGAGAGGAAAGAAAAAGAAGAAAAAAGAAAAAAAATATTATGGGGAGAAAACACCATAAAACAATCAGATACACCAAAAAGTGCAAACAACAAACACCCAGGAAAAGGAGAGGACAGAACCTGTAGAGGCAGAGCTTATATATAGAAAGTAAGGTTAAGGAATCGAATGACTAGAAGAAGGACCATGGTTCAGTATAGAGAAGGTAGAAAGAGAATGAGTGGATAAGAAGGAAAGAAAAAAAAAAGCTAAAACACACACACGCACACATATACATATATGCATATATATGTGTATATTATTCATTTATGCATCCACTTTTGGAAAAGGAGAATAGAGGAGAGAGCCGGTAGGCATGAGTTTTTTGATTGAAACTAAACAATTAGAAGAAGAAGAGAACAAGAAAGGAGAGGAAAAACAAGCATTTAAAAATTGACTAGTGAAGAAAGAGAAAGGAGAAGGGTGCATGGACTTGGAGCAGGGGAGAGGAAATTAGGTACATGAGTAAGTCAACAAAAAGTACAATAATAATAACATATCAATAAAACAGATAAAGAAGTTTAATTTTTAACAAGGGGTAAAAAGAAAGGAAAGAGAAAAAAACTAAAGCTGGGACATGAGGGGGGAGAAACAGGATAAAAGAGGAAGAAGTGGAGAAGAAAAGGGTGGAAAAAATAAAGTAGCAATAAAATATATAATGAAGAAAAAATAATACAAAAAAAATAAAAAGGAGAAAAAAATTGTTTTAAAATAAAAGATAAAAAAGTAAAGTGTCATTGCCTCAGCCAAGTTTTAATGCCCCATGGGGTCTGGTTTAAGACCACACTCTTCTGTCTGCCACTTCTCAGTTTCCTTTTAGATAGCTAGCACCATGTTGAAGTAGCGATCCACTACTCCTCTGTGTCTGTCTCCACAGCCTTGCCTGCAAGCAGGCTGGACTAATCTGCCCATTTGGGCTGTCTGCCTGCTGTCAATCTGAGTCTCTCAAGGGACTGTTTCTGACAGGGCTTTAGGTGCTGTATCACTTTCCGGACTGAACGCCCCTTTTCAACCCAGTCCCTGAAGGCTCTTTAGGGCTCTTTAGCGTCTGTTTCCTCCCTTCTACAGTCGGATGTTACATCTGTCCACAGGGGACTCGGACTTGGTGCAGTGCAGGTTCCTTCTGACCTTCTAGTTCCAGTGGCTGCACATCTCTCTCTCCAGACCAGATCCTCAATCCTACCATTTTACAGGCATCCTCTGCCTTTCCTGGCTGCAAATTCTCCAGGAACTTCTTTATAAGGGTCTGCTCAGACAGCAAGAACACAGTGTAGGAAGAGTGGCTGTCCAGTCTGTAGTTTTTCCCTGAAATGCAGCCTGGGTGAGAGACCTGTAAGCAGCCACTTCTAGACTCTGATTACAAATTTGGGCCCAGTTACACATAAGTCCTTTTTGACAGGTATATTCCTTCTCATTGTCAACACATCCAAATAAAAGAGATTTCAATTCTGGCTTCATAAAAAGTTAACTGCATTGCTCCTTTTCCCCTCTGTTTCACAAGGACAATGGAAAACTTCATTTCAAAACTCCTTTGGTCCAGGAACCCGCCACTGTTGACAATGGAGTGTGAGGGGCTTCCTTATCTGGGAGAGTGAGGTCCTGGTAAGTACAGGCTCCACCCAAGACAGTGCTTTGCCACCCAAAGCCACTTCTACACTACAGTGTTTTTGAGAAGAGGTGGGCTGTGCTTGTTTTGGTTTTTAATACCCCTTGTTATTTCTTTTATACCTTCTGACTCTCTTACCACCCCTTTCCTTCTCTTTTTATTTTTGATCCCTTCATTGACACACCATTTATTCTTCTGCTTTCTCAACCCTACCTGGAAAACTCAGAACCAAATATATACAATACTCCTTCAAATGTAGCAGACATTCAGGGAGAGGCTGTTTCCTCCATGGGAGGAAGTCTGAGGAGGAGAGGGAGGGAAGGGTGGAATGGTTGTCCGAAATGTCCTTTTTGAATTTGGTGCATGAAAATTTTTCATCATCGCCTGAGCCTTTGCATGCCCAGCAAGGAAGCACTTTGAGTCAATTATTTTTTGAAACATTACTCTCAGTGCCTCTGTGAGTTGGTGACATTTTCCTTGGCTGCCTCTCATGACCTATTTATAGTACCCATTTAAGAAGTATGCCTGCTCTGACACTTCAGAGTCTATCAGAAATACAGAACATGAGTAGAAAAGAGTATGAAGCCGAAACCGGTTTGGCTCAGTGGATGGAGCGTCGGCCTGCGGACTGAAGGGTCCCGGGTTCGATTCCGGTCAGGGGCATGTACCTGGGTTGCGAGCACATCCCCAGTGGGAGATGTGCAGGAGGCAGCTGAGCGATGTCTCTCTCTCATCGATGTTTCTAACTCTCTCTCTCTCTCTCTCTCTCTCTCTCGCTCTCTCTCTCCCTTCCTCTCTGTAAAAAATCAATAAAATATATTTAAAAAAAAAAAGAAAAAAGAAAAGAGTATGAAAACTAACAAAAAAAATAAGCCCAATGTATATATTGAGCATGTAGGAGTAGTCTTAAAATCTAGACTTCTCTGGTCTTAACTGGCAGAGTCAAAGTGATAGCCACCAAACTGTTTCTCCATTCATTCAGTGCCCAGAAGGCAAAGAAGAGGTCAATCGGAAGTGGGCAAAGTGGGAACCAGCACAAGTCCATTTGTGTTTGCACCTGCAGGCACCATTCTATGTGACCATCCCCAGTCTGTAAGGCAAGGCAAAGTGCCCCTTAGAGCATGGAAAAAGCCCCCATTTTTAAACATTATAAATGTTGGGCAGCATTAGCCCTTCACAGAGAGCACCCATGAGGCTCTTCGCCCACTCTGAATGAGCCCAGGTGCTGGGAAGGTGTGTACTGGTCATATTGATCCCTTTCTAGATCCATGATTCTTCACAGGTCAATACGCAGCTGCCCTCTTGAATCCTGTCTACGTTCTTTTGATGGGCAAATAACACATGTCATACAAAAGGACCAAAATCATGGCTCAAGAGGTCATACTTTCTGGGTGGGTGCTTTTGGGAAAAAATGCTAACTTTAATTTTCTAATTATCAAATTAGGTAAAATTTCATTTCTTTCACCAGTTGTGATGCACATGATACATGAATTCAGTCTTGTTTCTTATGTCAGTTTTTTTTTTGTAGTTCTAAATTATCTGCTCAGAATCACTTGGAGATGTGTGTATGTATTTCATTCTTACTTATATTTGAATAGAGAATATAATCTCGTGGTTTAAACTTTGAAAATACAAAAAGGAACTGAGTTCATGGTCTCCTTCAATCCACTCATCTAGTACCTGTTCCTAGAGGCCATCAGAGTTATCTGTTTCTTGTCTACCCTGCTGGGGCAGGGGACGGGGAAGGATGCTTTTTGCTCATCCACAGGTTTACACGAAGAGGGATTTCTCTAACTCTCCTGGCCTTTGACCCTATCTTTTCTTCTCCCTTCAGAATGGAGCGAGTTACATGATTGATAAGTTGGGAGAAAAATTGGTATGTGGAGCTCCATCCTTTCCCTTCTCCCCTTTGAGAGGCAAGATGACTCCAACAAAGACTTTTTGCTCCTCAATTCCATGTTGGAAATGTACAGGGAGACTTGTGAGGGCCCCATTTAGGTGGATGGGACTGCTTGCTTCTGGGGTTTGGAATTAGGGAAAAATTTATTGAGAAAAAATTCAAACTTAAAGAAAAGTTGCAAAAATAGCACTAAGACCTCTAGTATTCCCCTTACCCAGATTCACCAGCTTTCAACATTTGGCCACATTTACTTTATTATTCTCTTTCTTGATATAATATATAATTTTCCCCTGAACATTTGGGAGTATGTTGCATTTTTCATGCCCCTTTACTTTAATTCTTCAGTGTGTATTGTCTACAAAGATATCTTCTTATATAAAAACAATATAATTGAACTCAAGACATTTAGAATTGATACGATACTCTTATTTAATCTGAAGTTCATATTTCAATTGTCATTTGTCCCAATAATGTCCTTTGTAGCAACTTTTTTCCATCCTGCTATAGGTTCCAGTCCAGGATCAATATTGTATTGGTTGTCATGACTCACTTCCCTCTTGTGAATAGTCCCTCAGTCTTTCTTTGTCTGCCACCCACCCCTGGTTCCTGTTCGCCATGGGGTGATCGGTGCCTAACGGCCAGGGAAAGGGCCCGGGGGGGTGGGGGGAGGTCAGTGCACCTCATAGTGACTGGTCCAGTGGTCGTTCTGATCATTCTGCTGTTAGGGTCAATTTGCATATTACCCTTTTATTATATAGAATATTAATTTCAATCATTGATCCATTTGTTTCCTCTGTTATATCTTCAGATTTGTTTATATATGTATGTATACTTATATAGAGGTCATTGGTCCTCTTGTCTTGCGGTTTCAGTGATAGAGACATGCCAGTGAGAAAGGAATGACCAAGTGGAGATGATTGCTTTCTTACATTTTTATTTTTATCAGAGGAGATGAGCGGGAGAAATGAAAGCTAAATTCTCATCTTCCATGATGGGAAGTAAATAGACGATCTATAACTCCATATTTTGGCTTGATCAATATTTAGGATTTACTTTATTATGAGTATGTAAACCCTATCCATAGATGAACCACTGAGCAACTCAGCCAGGGCTGTAAATTGGGTTTTTATTTAATATTTTCATGCTAATAGGTTTACTTTTGTGCCTTTGGGCTTTTGGTGCTTTGTTTTTCCATTAGAAAAATACCTCCAAGGGAGCTAAGGTCTTCAATGGACACTGAGTGAGCAGTATTGTTACATTCAAGAAATACTGATTAAGCAACTGCTATGTGCAGTGCCTGGGCCAGGGAGGATATGGTGGTGAACAGGACAGACGTAGTCCTTATATTCTGGTGGAGAACACATGCAATATACAAGTGAACATATAAAATGATTGTTAGTTAGGTTTAGATATAGGACATCAATAAGAAGGAAGCTACAATAGAGTGTCTGAAGGCACCAACATTAGAAAGAGTGATGAGGAGTAGCCTCTGAAGAGATGGCACTACAGGCATGAGGGCGGTGTGAAGTTTCCAGCCGTGTGATGGGCACTCAGGCAGAAGCACTCCATTGCCAAGATCCTGAGTGGTAAAGGAACTTCATCAAGTTCAAGCAGGGACTAAGCACATGGACTGAAATAATCATTTGAGGTGGCATCCCATGCATTCATTTTTATGGATTTTTTTGAAAAATAATTTTATTGTTTCAACCTTGGTAATTCAGAGTGAAGGGCAGGGATGTGTCCTCCTTGGGCTGAACTGGGGCAGAACCAATGCTGGAACTGGAGCTCAGTCCAGGACTCTTTCCTGGACTGTTGATTACAAACATGGCCTTGTTCAGGTGGATTCTGCTTTTTGAACCCCTCTTTAGTGAAATAGAGCAGAAAAAGGGTTTCTAAGGAGCCATCATCAGTTTGAATCTCAGCTACATACTAGTGTAACCTTGGACCAATCATTTAGTTCTTTTGAATCTCAGCCTTTTCATTTATAAAGTGGCAGCTATGCTACCTGCCTCTGGGGACCTTGTGAAGATCGTGGAAGAGGGTGAGCACTGAGCACAGTGCCCGGGACACAGCAGGCTCTCCAGAAAGACTTACCAAATTCATTAAAGAATTTAGCGTTCTGTTAAGTTTATTTATAGTCTATTAAATGGACTTTATATGCATTTTGTTCCTGGAGTTATTGAGGTTATAAGAAGAAATTTCAGCCTGGTTGATGTGGCTCAGTGGTTGAGCATCAACCTATGAACCAGGAGGTCATGGTTGGATTCCTGGTCAGGGCACATGCTCAGGGTGAGGGCTGGATCTTAAGGGGTGGGGGGGATGCGTGCAGGAGGCAGACAATCAATGACTCTTTTATTATTGATGTTTCTATCTCTCCTTCCCCCTTGCTCTCTGAAATCAATAAAAATATGTTTAAAAAATAAATAAATTTAGTAATAGGAAATATAGAATAACACCCCCAGAGAGTAACACAGAAATTAACTCTGTCTTGAACTAATAATATAGACAAAGGAAATTTTCATTTTCTGATACTAAAGGCTTCAGTAACTCCTTAAATACTTCTCTCCTCATTCACTCAAAGCACCTCTGCTCGATTTTAGCTAGGGAGAGGGACTGATAAATATTTAAGGGACATTTGTATCTTCTGTTGTCCTCAGACAACCAGAGAATCACATAGATTAGCACTTACTTCTGCTTTTCTTTCTACACACACACATAAAAAACAAACAGACAAACAAACACCCCACAAAAAAGCAAACAACAACATGGAGGATATAACACATTAACGTTTTGAGAGACAAGAAGAACTAAATAAGGGGGTTGAAATGGGACAGAGGGGAAGAGACGGTGAGGTCTCAACATTTTGGAGCATGAAAGAGTGATTGCGAGTGAGAGAGAAAAAGAAAGAGGGTATAGAGAAAGACAGCAGCGTGGAAGGGACAGTGTTGGGAAAGGAGGAGAAAATGTAGAAAGAAGGAAAATAGAAACATAGGGAAAGCAAATTGCACAAGCACTCGATTTGGTTGTGAGTCACTGAGACAGCTTGCCCTGGGCTGTTCCCTTGCTTGGGGTGTCTCCTAGCTTCAGTGTAGGTTTTCATGGTTCTGAAATGCTGCTTCTGTGGTTAATCATTATGCATATTTCTCCAATTACTCTAATCCTTAATATTTTAAAGGTTTAATTCTGAACAGCTCCCTACAGTGGAAATTATCTTCAAGATGATGCCTCATTAATATATTTACCTTGATTTGGTCTCTTGAGCTCAGTTTCTTGCTTCTTCAATACAAGGTTAAGTTTAAATTCCTTAACCGAGCATGTAAGGGTTACCTTATTGATTCCCATTCATCACCATGTTACCCCAGCAAGTCTGCTGTTTCAGCAGGGCTAGTTTGCTCTGTTTTCTGCACCTTGGTATCATTCCCTCCTTTCTGAAATCTGCTTCCTCTCTACCTTCCTTTTCCTTTGGGGTCCTGCATATAATTCATCCCTTGGAAGTTTTCTGACCGATCCAGCCTATGGCATCTTTGCTTCCACTGAGATCTTATAGCATTCATGGTTTGTATCACTGAAATATAAAAGTAACCTAATGCAGCTATTAGGTAATGCCCGATTACCTGATCATCAATAGGTACATGTATTTGGGATGTCTACAGGTCGCTTCATCTTCAGATACAGCTTGAGCAAGGATCAAGTGATATTGTCAGGGCTTTCTCTTTCAGATCCTCTCTCCTTTGTTGTTGGCCTCATTTTCCCCATTGTAGATGGGCTTTCTCCACTCAGTTAGGGAACATGCCTCCTGACAGCTCCAAGCTCACTGCTTCAGCTGAGCCCAAGTCCTGGGACCCACTGGTATAGCTTGGGCATTGTGGACTAATTACGATGCGTTCATTGGCCACACCTGAGTCATATGCCCATTCTTGTATATTGTGGGCTGGAGGTGGCTCCACCGGAACCACATGGATCAAGAATGAGGAAGTGGTACATCTCAAAGGAAAACCAGGATGTTCTTACCAGTCAAAGGAGGAATGGCTATGGAGCAGGCCTAAACCGCAGGTGTTCACCACATCCTCCTTGTTACACATGTAGCTATTGATATTTCTACTTCGTGTCAGCTTCTCTTCACTGTTTGGAATATGGGAAGCATTTCATTCTGAGTTTTTGGCATAACAACATTCTGGTTAACGTCTGGCATTTTGCCAATGAAACCAGGAATGAAAAGGCCTTTTCCTGAGTCTCTGTTTCTTCCACTCTGTGTCCTCACAGAGGCCAGATGTGCAGGAATCCAGGGGTTATTGTACCAGAGTGGAAGAGAAGACGAACCTGGCATGGGCTTTCGAAGTAGCCCCCACAGACAGCTGGGCCTGTCTCTTCCCATCCCTGTTTTGAGAAAGCAAGAGTACGATAGTTTCCATGGCTGCAACCAACCTGGGCCTTTTACCCAGCAGTGACTTCACTGCCCAGGTCAGGGAGGATTCTGATACACATCAGGGCCATTACTACAGCTACATCATCAGAGAGTTTCCGCCTCAGTTGAATGCTGGTCAGACTTCACCGTCTTACTCCCTCTGAGAGCTTTCCCTGGCCTGGGCCTCCTTCCAGGCCCTCCTCCCAAAGAGTGAGGTTGCCTCAGGGGCCTCGCTCCCCTCAGCACCTGCGAATGCAGGTCAAACATATTACAGTATCTTGCTGTCTGTGAGAGGATCTTCATGTGCACACCACGTGCATTTTCTTCACTACTCTCCTACATAGCTTTTATGTTCTGCTCATCTTTTCTGAACATATTGTTTTCCTCAGGATTAGAAAATTAGGTGACCCCGCCACCCCGGCTCCAAAAAAACACCACCACCACCACCACACCACCACCACCACCATCAAAAAACAAAACACCTGACTCTGAAGCATTAGTTCCTTGAACTTGACAAAAAAAACCATAAAAAGCCTCACTTGTTGTAGGTCTTTCTTTGTTGCTCAAACCAGCATCGGGTATTCTGTTCCATTAGCCCATGGAAACGGGCTATTTTAAGTAGCTATAGAAAGGGTGAGCACTGAGGGTAGATCTCATGTTTTCAGCTGTACTAACAGCCAGTCAGATACAAGCAATCATAATTTCCTAAATGAGTGGTCAAAGTCAACCCAGCTTTCGTTAATTGTTTTGTTTTGAGAGTTATGACCTGTGTTCATCCTGGAACTCCCAGTCAGTGAAGGGAGGGATCTTTGCCTTTTCCTGCATTCCCTTCTCCAGGGACATGGTTTGTAGTGGCCCTGCCTAAAGCAGGTGCACAGTGGCTGCTGATCAAGATGATGGCAGCTTGGCCATCCACTCGTTGCCTGAGTTTCTCTATAAATAGCATGTGTGTAACCTAAAACATCTTCCTTCTTTATTTTGGAGGAAGATGTTGAGGACAGTTTATAATATGACTTGAGTCTTATTTTTCTTATTTTATTAATTGTAAGTGTACAACCCAGTAAATTTTAGTCTATTCACAAAGTTGTGGTACTATTAAATTCCAGAACATTTTCATCACCCCAAAAAGAAACTCTGTACCCACTAGCAGCCATTACCCATTTCCCACTCAACCTAGCTTCTGGAAATTCCCAATTTATTTTCTGTCTCTATGGCTTTGTCTAGTCTGGACATTTCATAGAAATGGAATCACACAATATGTAACCTTTTGTGTCAGGTTTCTTTCAGTTAGCATAATGTTTTCAATGTTCACCCATGTATTAGTATTTATTAATACAGTGGGGCCTTGACTTACGAGTTTAATTCATTCCGTGACGGAGCTCGTAACTCAAATTACTTGTATGTCAAATCTTAAAGTGAACGAGTGAGACACGTGATGCTGGGCTGATGTTGTGGTGTTCACTGTGACGTTTGCTGCGCCAACTAGCGGTGGGGTATCTGAAGCTGGCTCGTAACCCGAATTTTAGCTCGCAACTCAAAGCAAAAAATCGGCCGAGAGACAGCTCGTATCTCGAAAAATTCGTTAGTCGGGACACTGTACTTCATTCCTTTTTATAGCTGAACAATATTGCATTGTATAGCTACAGTACTCTACATTTTGTTTATTCATTAGTTGATGGATATTTGGGTTGTTTCTATTGTTTAGCTATTATTAATAATGCTGCAATGCCTTATTTGGTGTACAAATTTCTATGTATACATACATTTTTTAATTCTCTTGGGTATATACCTAGGAGGGAATTCTTGGGTCATTTGGTAGCTCGATGTTTAACTTTTTGAGGAACTGCCAAACTATTTCCCAAATGTGCTGCACAATTTTCATTTCTACCAGCTGTGTATGAGGGTTCCACTTTCTTCAAATCCTTGCCAACACCTGTGATTGCCTGTCTTTTTGATTATGGTCATCCTAGTGGGCATGAAGTGGTATCGCATTGTGATTTTGATTTGCATTTCCTTACAGGTTAAGAATGGTGAACGTCTTTTCATGTGCTTATTGGCCATTTGTATATCTCTTTTGGCTAAATGTCTATTCAAACTTTTACCCATTTTTAAATTGGGTTATTTGTGTGTGTGCGTTTTTAAACTTTGTTTATTGTATGTGTGTTTTTTAAATAAACTTTATTTTTTAGAACAGTTTTATATTTCCCCAAAAGTTGTCAAGGTAGTTCAGAGTTCCTATATACCCTGCACCTAATTCCCTCTATTATTAACATCTGAATTACTTTGGCCTGTGACACAGCAACAGGGGTCAGATCAGGGTCTTAAGCTGAGTTTTGGGGTTTTCTTGGTGCAATGTCAGGCTTTGATAATGTAAACACAGATTTCTGCCAGACAAATTACAGCATCAATGACCAATCTCAGCAGTCCTATGATTACGGAGGAAGAGGAGGACCCTATAGCAAACAGTGTGCCGGTTATGACGACTCACAGTAAGGCCGATTTGTCCCTCCAGGCATAAGGTAGTCACAGCAGCCATACACCGGGCAGATTTTCCACCAACTCAGACATTTACTCCAGCTACACCTCAGCTATTCTGTGGAAACAACCTTGAGGATGAGCCACCTTTGTTAGAAGAATTAGGTATCAATTTTGACCACATCTGGCAAAAAACACTGTGTTACATGTATTAAAAGTAGCAGATGGCAGCGCCCTGCATGAGGCTGATCTGGCAGGACCTATGGATTTTGGCCTTGCCTTTGGAGCCTCCCCGTTAATGGCTGGCAAAATTCAGTTTGGCTATGTGTATGGGATCCATGCAAATGGGTGTCTAGGAATGCTTTGTCTGTTAACCGTAATGAGTATGGCAGGTGTTACATTCGGTTGTGTGGCAAGTGTCCTTGGATATTGTCTTCTTCCCATGATCCTACTTTCCAGCTTTGCAATAATATTTTCTTTGCAAGGCATGGTCGGAATCATTCTCACCGCTGGAATTATTGGGTGGTGTACTTTTTCTGCTTCCAAAATGGTTTCAAAAATAATTTTATTGATTTTTAGAGAGACAGAGGGAAGGAGAGGGAGAGAGAGAAACATCAATGTGCAAGAGGGAGGCATTGATTGGCTGCCTCCTGCATGCCCCCTACCAGGGAGGGATCAAGCCTGAAACCCGTGCATGTGCCCCGACTGGGAATCAAACCAGCAACCTTTTGGTGCTTGGGAAGGTACCCAATCAACTGAGCCACAGTGGCCAGGGCTGCTTCCAAAACTTTTATTTCTGCATTAGCCGTGGAAGGACAACTTCTAGTAACATATTCTTGTGCTTTGTGATATGGAGTCTTTGCCTTAGTTTCTATTTTTGAACTCAATTTATCTGGGATGTGGATATCATTGGGCCAAATACACAAAAAGAATTTCAAACTCTTAAACTGGCCCAGCAAACTGCTGCAGTGCAACTCTTATGCAGATCTAACATTTGTCTACTGGAGCAGTAGAAATAAAATTTTTATAGAACTTTTGAATAATATATTGGATTTAGTCACAGTGTGATTAGTTTCAGTGTTTGTGCTTATACAAATAAGAAATGCTATTTCTTTCCTGTTCCTGTAGCCTTTGCAAAACAACTTTGTTGTTGTTGTTAATCCTCACCCAAGGATATTTTTTTTATTGATTTTTAGAGAGAGTGGAAGGGAGAGGGAGAGACAGAGAAACATCGATGTGAGAGAGACACCTCAATTGGTTGCCTCCTGCACGCACCCTGACCAGGGCCCAGGATCGAGCCTGCAATCATATGTGCCCTTTGCTGGAATCGAATCCAAGACCCTTCAGTCCACAGGCCAATGCTCTATCCACTGAGACAAACCAGCCAGGGCAAAAAAACAGCTTTATCCCTTGCTAATATGATGTTTTTGACAGATTATTATCAACTATGAGAAACTAACTACAGAGCTGATAATCTTTCTTAAAAACAAACCAGTCATAGTAAAGAAGACATAAGACTTATTGCAGCAATATTTCCCCAAGGAATTGGGAAAGAAAATCAACTGTATTCTCAAGTCAGATGCACTTCAAGCAAAAAAGTGATCTCAATGTAGTTTATGAGTTTGCACTTCAAAAATTTGACATTCCATTACATCATCTCATGAAATTTTTGCTAAAATCCAATGATACAGAAATTCAGTCTGCCTGATAGTACATGTGAAATGTGAGCAGCTGTTTAGATATTAGTATTAACTACACCATAGTGACCTAGACTAGCCACATTAATGCTCAGAGTTGGATCTCCATGTTTCCCAGAAAAAAGAAAATCACTAACCTTTTTTGAAAAAATATTTAAAATGTCACACTTTCAATATTGCATTTATTAACATAAAGTACATTTGAGGCTTATTTATTAAAAATGTCTCAATTAATTAAAAAATCTTGCATAAGCATGGTACATTTGTTACAATTAATGATAGTACATTTTGTAGTTGTCCTGTCTCCTTAGGCTCCTCTTGCTTTTGACAGTTTCTCAGACATTCCTGTTTTTGATGATTTGCCAGTTTTGAGGAATACTAGTCAAATATTTTGCAGAATGTCTTTCTATTGGGATTTCGGATGTTTTTTCTCTTTAGACTGGGGGTATGTGTGTTGGGGAGGAAAGCACAAAGGTAAAGTGCCATTTTCATTGCAGATGATTGACATGGCTTGTCATGGTTGTGTTGACCTTGATCATTTGGATGAGGCAGTGTCTGTACAGGTTCTTCCATCCCCCTTTCCATACTGTACTCTGCAAGGAAGCCACTTTGTACAGCCTACTTCTTTTTCTTAAAAAATTTTTTTTTTATTGACTTCAGAGAGGAAAGGAGAGGGAGAGAAAGATAGAAACATCAATGGTGAGAGAGAATCATCGATCAGCTGCCTCCTTCATGCCACCCATTGGGGATCAAGTCCCCAACCTGGGCATATGTGACCTCCTGGTTCATAGGTTCACCTCAATCACTGAGCCATGCCAGCTGGCTACTTCAACGGAGAAGGAGTTATTACCACCTCTTGAAGGCAGAGTATATATATATATATATATATAAATTATTTGGAATTCCTCTGCATGAAATATTTGTTTCTTCTTCCTTATTTATGTACTCACTGCAGGCCTGGTACACAAATTTGTGCACGGGTGGTGTCCCTTGGCCTGGCCAACAATCAAGGTCTATTCAGGGGCTGGCTGCCCCAGGGGAAGGGCGTGGGAGATTGGCTGGCTGTGCCATAGCGACTGGTTGACTGGTCATTCCGGTTGTTTGGTTGTAATGGTTGCTTAGGCTTTAATATGTATAGATATCCATGGCTATTTAATTTATATTTTGATTTATAAATCAAATACTAATTTATTTGTCTTGCTGCTCAAATTGTTCCAACTTGGGCTCTTTCAGTTAGCTCCTGAGTCCCTTTGATATATCCCTATCATTGTGTGTGTGTGTGTGCGTGTGTGTGCGCGCACAATTCCTTACTTTCTGGCATTATAAGGCACTCCAGGCTCATCTGGTATATTTCTTGCATCAGTCTTAGAATCAACCATTTCTCAGGAGCCCTGTTCATTTTATTAATATCACTGAGAAATGGCATTAGAAACCAAGATCTGGGCTCTTGGGTTATTTTGACTTTATTGCTGAATTGTAAGACTTCTTTATATATTCAGTATACAATTCTCTGATCATAAATATGATTTATAAATATTTTCTACCACTCCTTGTATAGCCTTTTCACTCTCTTGATAAGATCCTTTGAAGCACAAAAGTTGTATTTTTTGATGAAGTGTGATTACCTATTTTTTTTCTTTTGTCACTTGGGCTTTTTGTGTCATATCTAAGAAACAGTTGCCTAATCCAAGGTGATGAAGATTTATGCCTGTTTTCTTCTAAGAGTGTCATAGGTTTTGATTTTACATTTAGGTCTTTGATCCATTTTGTGATAATTTTTGCATTTTGTGAGATAATGGTTCAACTTTATTCTTTTGCATATGGCTATCCAGTTGTCCCAGAACCATTTTTTGGAAAGACTATCCTTTCTGCACAGAACTGTCTTGATATCTTTGTCAAAAATGTAAGGGATTATTTCTGGATTCTCAATCCTATCTCATTGATCTACATGTCTGTCTTCAATCCAATACCTTTATGTCTTGATTACATTTTTGTTCTGGCTTGAATGTTTTAGTAATATCATTAACACAATACATGTAGTAGTCCTGTTGGTGCGTTGCAAGAGGCTGTCCAGGTGACCTCACCCAGGGTGTCTACATTTTTATTGTGGCCCATATTGGACTGGAATCTTTATTCACTTGCCACAGTAGAAGGTAGGAGGTATACAAGGGACTGTAAAATTCCGCTAGGGCATAACGACAGGGTGTGACATTGGCCAGTCCTGTAAACTGAGCAGCTCTAAATGAGTCTAGACCAGTGGTCGGCAAACTCATTAGTCAATAGAGCCAAATATCAACAGTACAACGACTGAAATTTCTTTTGAGAGCCAAATTTTCTAAACTTAAACTATATAGGTAGCTACATTGTTATTAACTTAATTAGGGTACTCCTAAGCTGGCCTTTGCTAAAAACGTCCTCAATCTGAATGAGGTACGTTCGCTGAGGTTGACCGCTTCCAACTCGTCTACTAGACAAAGCCACCAACAAGGAGAAGGGAGGGTGCTTTGGGGATAAGGTATAAAACTCATGCTTAGCTGTTTCTGGGAAGACCTTAGAGATGCTCTCCCCAGAAGCATAGCCCAAGGGGCTGCAAGAAAGCCACTCTGCCCTCCATGTCACTTCTGTTTCGCTCTCTGCTCCCGGGACTAGCCTCTGTGAGGTCTGCCGTGAAGTCAAGTGATAGCCTGCTGTTGGTGTCCATAGAAACGAATCCATTTTAAAAGGAGTCTTCACAGACACTTTTTAGACAGAATACTTGCTTATGCCTTGGTTATGTATCTGACAACAAATGATCTTTCAGATATGTTGAATCATTATCTGCTTGGCCTAAATTTCCATTGACATAGGCCAGTGGTCGGCAAACCGCGGCTCGCAAGCCTCATGCGGCTCTTTGGCCCCTTGAGTGTGGCTCTTCCACAAAATACCATGTGCGGACTCATGTACAGTGCGATTGAAACTTCGTAGCCCATGCTTAGAAATCAGTTTTCGGCCTGGGTGAGTCTGTTTTGAAGCAGTACTGTTGATATTTGGCTCTGTTGACTAATGAGTTTACCAACCACTGAGATAGATGAAACAAGTATACAAGACGAGTGTGGATGGGAGAGTTGGAAGGGGTCAACCTCAGCGAACTTACCTCAATCAGATTGAGGACGTTTTTAGCAAAGGCCAGCTTAGGAGCACCCTAATTAAGTTAATAACAATGTACCTACCTATATAGTTTAAGTTTAGAAAATTTGGCTCTCAAAAGAAATTTCAATCGTTGTACTGTTGATATTTGGCTCTGTTGACCAATGAGTTTGCTGACCACTGACATAGGCCAATTAAAATTGTACACTTACCGTAAATGGCATTTTCCCCCCTTATAAAACTGGAATTCTAGGATTTAAAAATTTTTTCCTTTATTTTAGAGAGAGAGAGAGAAAGGAAGAGGCTCAGAGAGAGACAAAAACATTAGTTGCCTCTCATACCCTGGCCAGGGGTTGAACCTACAACCTGGGTATGTGCCCTGACCAGGAATCAAACCGATAACTCTATACTGCAACCAACTGAGCCATACCAGCAAGCACTGGAATTCTAGAGTTTTATTTCAGTATTAGTAGCCAGGCATTTTACAAAAGTTCATGAATTATTGAATAAAATAAAGATCTCACAACAACACAATGGGAGTTTTTATTGGTGGGTCCAAAATAAATTCTTCCTAAAAATTCTGATTAAACATTTAAAAAAGTGTTCACTTTTATTTTATTTTTTAAATTGAATTTATTGGGGTGACATTGGTTCACAAAATCATACAGGTTTCAAGTGTACAGCTCAACAAAACATCATCTGCACACGGCCTTGTGCGCCCACTGCCCAGGCAAAGTCTCTTTCTGTCCCCTCCTTCCAACCCTTCTCTTTGCTCACCTTCACCTGCTCCCAGCCCCCTTTCCCTCTGGCTATCACCATTCTGGGATGTTTTATATATATAGTTTTTTGTTTAATTCTTTTACCTTCTTTCATCTAGCCCTCCAACTCCCCTTCTCTCTGTCAGTCCATTCATCTACTGATGGGCACTTGGGCTACTTCCAGATCTTGGCTACTGTAAATAACACTGCAATGGATATAGGGGAGCATATATTCTTTCAAATTAGCATTTAAGGTTTCTTCAGATATATTCCGAGAAGTGGGATTGCTGGTCAGAAGGCAGTTCCTAAATTCTAATTTTGAATGAATTTTCAGAGGCTGCCTGTGGACTAGTATGAGTGAGAAACTCCTGGGGACCACAGTTTTGGGGTAAGCCCCTATATTTTTGTGGTCTTTACCTCCAGGAACACAGCAGGTTTTCATGGTGAAGATCAGAATGTGAATGTTCTAAATAAACCAACTAAGGACAGAGTGTCATTGTGGATTAAAAACACAAGACTTAACTATAAGAAACCCATTTTAAATGTAAAGACTCAGATTATAAGTAAAGAAATGGAGAAAGATATACCATACTAACATTATTCAAAGAAAACTGGAATGTATATATTAATTTCAGACAAAACTGAAATTAATCCAGTTAATTTCTGAAAAAGAAAGATTATCAGGAATAAAATGAGGTATTACATAATGATAAAGGGTTTAATTCTTCAAAAAGACATAACAATCGATATCACGTATGCACCTAAACATGCATCAAAATAGATGAGTTAAAAACGGATAGAACTGAAAGGAGCTATAGACAAATCCATCATTACACTTGGAGACTTCAACAGCCTCTGCTAGTAACTAAGAGACCAAATAGGCAGTAATAATCGATGTATGATTTAAACAGCACTATCAATGAATGGGATCTAACTGACACCCGTAGAATAGTCCATCCAACAGCAGCAGAACTCACATTCTTCTCCAGCTTACGTGGAACATTTGACAAGATAGGCCACATTCCAGGCCATAAAACACACCTTAACAAGTTTAAAAGTATAGAAACAACACAAAGACTGTCCCCAGAGAACAATGAAATTAAACAAGAGGCTAACAGCAGAAAGATAGCTAGATAACCCCCCAAATATTTGGAAACTATACACATTTCTAAATAAATAACAAGTTAAAGAATTCTCAAAGAAATCTAAAAATATTTTAAATTTTACTTGAAAGAAATTAAAAAGGAAAAATTTGAGAAAATTGACCACATAAGCAATAAAAGCTTTGACTGACAAAAACATCACACACAAAACTGGAAAGAAACAAGCTGGAAAAAAATATTTATAGCAAATATGAGATATATAAATAAAATATACATATTTTAAAGAATCACTTAGACCTTAACAGATAAATGGCATGAATGGACATCACAAAAGAGCAAGTTCAAGAGTAGAATAAACATAAGAAGACATGTAACTTCACTAGAAATAAAAGAAATATAAAAATTTTCTATTAAATTATCAAATATCAAAAATTTTTAAATATATTATTCCAGTGAGCTATATATTTGAGATTAGTGCATTTTACTACATGTATGCTAAAATCTATTTTAAAAAATGTAAGTAATGTTGGTTGGAATTTAGTAACAAAGGCACTGTCATACTTTGCTAGTAATAATTTAAAGTATTACAATGTTTCTAGAAAGCAATTTGGCTAATTATCAAGAGTGTTAATAAGGTTCAGGATTTCCAATTCTAAAATACAACAAAAATTTACACACAAAGACATTCTTCAGATGAATGAAAACTTGAAGTACCAAAATCCACAACAGATTAATGCTTACAAATATTGTGATAAACCTGGTGAGATTTTAAGAAGCTATACCAAATATTATATTTTTAAAAGATAGACTGTTTTGAGAATAAACAATATACAGAGTTATAAATATAGTATAAACACAATTGTATATTATGATGCATGGAAAAAGAAAACAAGGAATTATGGCAAAATAATTATCGATGCAATATTGCCTCTAGATATTGGAGTTCTGGGTCACTTTTTTTGTCATTTTTTTTAATTTATTTAAAATTTTTTGGTACATTCCATATATCCCAAGTGAATATTTAGTACTTTAATAATCAATAGTAAAACCAATAGCTAAATAAAAATAAACTCCAAGTTTCTGGAATCCTTTGTTTCCTGTTACTCCTGCTGGACTCAAGCATCGGTCCAGGTACAGGTCAAAGGTCATCTCCTCTGTGAAAGCCTCTCTCTGTGTGCAGCTCTCTTACTCCTGAGTCACAGGGACTCAGTTATTGTTCACTCCCAGTGGACTGAGGAGAGGGCCATGTTTTGTCATTCTGTCTCCCTGGTACCCAGGACAGCATCTGGCACAAAACAGATATTTAATTCATCACTATTATGGTTATTGACGGGCTCACTTTACTATCCCCCTTGTTCTCTTGTTTGACATACATATCTTTTCCCAACTGAAGTTTCTGAGAAACCAGAGAACTAGGGAGCCATGATGGCAAAGACATTTCTCAACCCATCGAGGACTTTCATTTTCCCGCTCATGGCCACATGATCAGAAGCTGGATTCAAGATGTAAGTGTCATTTCTGTCCCTGGCAGAAGAAATGTATCGAATCTTTTTCTGAAACAAAATGAATGGTCTGTGTTTGATATTTCTGCCACAGGTGAACTCTGATCTTCCTTTTCTATCGTGAATAGATTAGACTGTTCTAAATAAAAATCAGTTGAAAACTTTTAGGTGAACATCATGTCTTTTTTAAAAACTTATTTTTTAAATGTATTAGTATTTATTTGAAAGAGAGAGAGAGAGAGAGAGAGAGAGAGAGAGAGAGAGATTTGTTGACCCACTTATTTATGCATTCACTGATTGATTCTTATATGTGCCATGACTAGGGATGGAAACTGAACCTTGGCATACTGGGACAATGCTCTAACCAAGTGAGTTACTCAGCCAGGGCAACATCATGTCTTAGGTCTGTTCTCTTGCTGCCTTGATTGATTTTTAGAACAGTGGAAGAGAGGGAGGGAGGGAGGGAAGATGAGAGAGGAAGGAGGAAAGAGAGAGAGAGAGAGAGAGAGAGAGAGAGAGAGAGAGAGAGAGAGACATTGATGTGAGAGACACATGGATTGGTTGCCTCCCACATGTACCCTGACTGGGGCCGGGGATTGAACCTGCAACCCAGGTATATGTTCTTTACTGGGAATCAAACGGGAGACCCTTTGGTGGATGGTTTGATGCTCTAACTACTGAGCCTCGCTGGCCAGGGCCAGAGAGTAGTCTTTCTTGATTCCGGCCTGTAGAGCAGATGGCCTAGATTTTCTTGCTTCCCGAATGGCTAATGGCTAATAACTTTCCCATGTGCCATTTTGCTAATGAGGTAGTTACATAATGCATTAGCCACTTGGGCAAAATGAGCCCCAAACTCTGATGAGGCTCAGGCCTGCTTTTCCTTCTGAAAAGAAAAACCAGGTAAAAACAAACAAAAAATGAGTAAATGCGTACATAGCACTGAATGAAATGAGACCAAAGTGAACGACCTTGAGTCCAAAATGATGAGCTCTAATTCTGCGCTGTGTCCAGGCCAATGAGAGTGGGTTCTTTTCCCCTGTGTGATGGTTAACTTTATGTGTCAGCATGGCTAGGCTCTGATATTTGGTTAAACATTATTTTAGATATTTTTGTGATGGTATTTTTAGTGAGATTAATGCTTAAATCAGTAGGCTTTAAGTGAGGCAGATTGCCCTCCGTAGGGTGGGTGACCCTCATCCAAACAAGAAGGCCTTTATAGAAAAAGACTGACTTCCCCAAGCAAGAAACAAGTCTACCAGCAGTCTGCTTTTGGACTCAAACTGCAATTCCTCCCTGAGTCTCCAGCCTGCCAGCCTACCCTGTAGATTTTGGACTTGTCAGGCTTCCAAATCATGTGAATGGATTCTTAAAATCTCCCACCCCCCGCTTGTGTATCTCTCCATCCTGTTGCTTCTCTTTCTCTGGAGAACCCAGACCAATATCCCTACTATAGCTGAATTGTTAAATCAAGCAATGCCCCTGTGACATCCTACTACTGGGAAATACATTTCATAAAGCTGTATAAAACCCTTTTGAGCTTTGGATGAAAGGAGAGTACAATCCTTAATTATTAACAAGGACATTGACCGTGTCAAGAATATTAAGTGTCTTATTATTAACCTTCTTTCTGAAGATGAAGCGACCTTAAGAGTGTATCAGGTCTGTGATTTCCCTCTGATCTTCAAGCATGAAGTTATGGGAGATGTTGACTATCCCGTCTTACTGCAATTCATTGGTAGTGGGGAGTAGGCTGGATATAACAATTATTTCTTGGTAAGCCACTCTCCCCATTGTGGTGACTTAAAGTATTAGGGAATGACTCTGTATTAGTTCCCAATGGTTGTTGTGACAAATGACTAGAAACTGAAACAACAGAAAACTCTCCTCTCACAGTTATTGAGGCCATAAATCCAAAACCAGTTCCATTGGCTAGAAGATAAATGAGTTGTCTCTAAGGGACAGTCCATTCCTTGTCCCTTGCAACTCTGGTAGTTGCCAGCATTCATAGGCTGGTGGCCACATCCCTCTAATTTCTGACTCCCTGGCCACATTTGTTGTAATTTCTCTTTAATTGCCTTTAATCTGGAACTTGTAAAGTCTTCCCTTGACTGTCATGACCTTGAGAGTTTTGAAGATCACAGGCCAGTCATTTTATAGAATATCCCTCAGTCTGAGCTGCCTAAGCCTCCTCATGAATACCGTCTGGTTCTGTTTCTCTGGCAGGGACAGCATGGATGTGGTTCTGTGTGGCTCACTGCGGTCCTTTAATGCACACGTTTCACTTGGTTCCATTACTGGTGATGTCAGCTTTGATTACTGGATTAACATGATGTTTGCCAGTCTTCTCCAATATAAATTTACGGGATTTTCCTTAATAATGTTTAAGTATTTTGAAAGTGGTACTCTGAGATTACATAAATATCCTGCTTCTCAATAAACTTTCAGTTTCTCTGTTTATCTAAATATTTACATATTTTTATATACGAAATTCCTAAATTGTTACATGGGTTTTAATTAATTACTTTCATTATTTATTTCGATACTTTAATTATCTCAGATTTAGCCAGTGAGAGACTCTACACACTGGCTTTTGTTTCCTTTTGACAGGTGCTTTTTTTTAATACTTCCTTAGTTATGGCAGAACAAGATGTCCCAGGGACTAGACTTTCACTTTCCCTGTCTGAGCTTTGGAAGAAGCTATTTTCCCCAAGCATCCCTGACTCCTTCAGTAGAGAAACCAAGACCTGGGTGCCAGGCATTTCCATGGGGCAGTTACTACTCCCAGGCCTTTCAGGGGACAGAGCTAGCTGACTTATATGTACACACATGTTTACAATTATACTTATTTGTTTATCTACCTACACATACTGAAAACCATTAATAGCTCCAATTTAATTCAACAACATAGGTTTCAATATAGTTTCCTCCCTTTTTATACTTATAAGTCCCTTCTCTGACAGTAAGAAACTTGATTCCCATTATCCGCACTACCCAGGGTTGGACAAAAGTAGGTTTACAGTTACAATACAAATAAATAATACAATAATTAGTAAATAATAATACAAGAATAAGCTCTGTGTTTTGAGCACTCACAATTGTAAACCAACTTTGGCCCACTTATTTATTATCTGATCAAGTCTCCTCACCCTGCTCAGCTCTGACCCTGGGCCACCAGCCTCCTCCTCACACCTTTACCAAACCACTGCCGTTCTTGGCCCCTCATCATGCATTTTGGACTGAATTGTTCAGGAAGGACAGGGAAGGGAAACAAAAGAGGAAGAGAAAAATTCTATTTAGCCAGTTTTTACCGAATGTGTCTTATGGCCAAAGAATTCTGCTGTTGGGTGCTGTTGGGATACAAAGGGGAGTAAGATGCTTTGGAGTTTCTAGATTTAGTAGACAGCTGGGCTAGGTTATCCTGCAATAACAATGACCCCAAAATCCCAGGGGCTTAAGACTCAAAGGTGTACTTCTCACTCACGTTTTATGTCCTTCATGTCTCTGCTCTATGTTGTCCTTGTTCTAGGGCCCAGGCTAAAGGAACAAACCATTTCTGGTTGTGGTAATCTGGAGGTGGTCTTTTTAAAATTTTTTAAATTTCCATTGATTTCAGAGAGGAAGGGAGAGGAAAAGAGAGATAGAAACATTAATGATGTTTCCCTGTCTGAGGGGGAGACGGCTAGATGCCCACACACGGAAAGACTCAGCTGTTTCAGGTATTTGGGAAATAGCAACCAGGTCAGGAGGCGGGGCTTCAAGTGCCTCGGCAGAAGCACAGTCCCATCCGGGGCAGAGGAGTTCTTAGTGTCTTAGGCTGGGCTCTCCAGAAGCAGACTCTACTCAAAGATGGGGGTTCTTTTTCATGTGATTTGTTTCAGAGTCCGCTTAGAAGGAGATGAGGGAGAGAACCAGGACAGGTCAAAGGAGGAAAACCAAGCAAGAGTGTGATCTCCGCCGGAGACCACCTTCAGCCTGGCCCCAGGGGAAGTCTGAGCACAACCGCACCACAGAGTTGGCCGTAGTGAGAGAAGCAACTTGCCCTTCGTATCTGTAAGTCATTGGCTGAGGTCTGGGGAGCAATGGGGGGACATAGCTTCCAGGTCAAGGTGGCTTCTGGTCGGCCGAAGGCGGTTCTCTGGGGAAGGGGACAGCTGAGAGGCATTAGCAGCTTCACTCCCTGCAGCTGAGTGTCAGGGGCACCGGCCTGAAGGGAATCTGAGCAGGCACCAACCAACACCTTTCCTTGGCCACGTTTAGTAGAATCCGGAGTACCCC
>NW_006297224.1:4363638-4369506 GCF_000327345.1 Myotis davidii
CGTGTACTTAAATGTCCCCTAAAAAGGTCCCCCCATAGCAAGTGAAAAGGCTTTTAGCAAAAACTAGTGGAGGTAGTCCAGACACATAATTGTGAAACTCATGAATCAGATCCTGACTTGTAGTCCCATTGTCTAGGATAATCATTTGTTATCTTGAGCCAGACACTCTGCTGGGACCCAAGTGTTAGTTTATGAGCATTTGATTATTCTGGAGTCCCAGCTGCAAAATGCCAGAAGCTTCACTCTTCAAATATATCACTTCGTTACAGGCAGTAATGGCTCCAACGATGGTGGCAGAATTTAGCCCAAGCAAATATTTATAATTGACAATGAATGTGTGAGCAGGATGCTAATGATGTGCTGATGATTTTCCCCTGCCACAAACATTAGCTCTTGTTTGGTTTAACTGTCAAACTGACATTATAGATTAGAAATGACAGAATGCTGGCAGAGACCCACAGTGGAGAAAAGTATTAAGAAAATTTATAAATTATGCAAATTTTGATACTTCCATTTCCAAGTTTAAATTGTTTGTGGGCGTTAGCAGGAGGTTATGGCTTAATTATGAGCCTAACGGAAAAGCATTTAGATTTACAAGTACACTTAGGTTTCTAAAATCTTTCACTTTAGACCAGGAAGCCAAGCTGGTGACACCTTCTCGGATTCAGGTGGACATCTTTAACTAAATAGCGGACTTTGAGATTAGACGCATATACAAAACAAACCTTTTGTTCTTTCCCGTTGCAAACATCAGTATTCAGTTTTTGATTATAATGTATGATGTGTCTCTATATAGTTACGTATAATTGGTTTGTCGGTAACATTGTTCTTTGTATTCACGGTGGTTTTGGCTCATGGTATGATCATCATGAAGGTGACCACTGTTCTCAGCAGAGTCAGGTTGGTGGCTTTATGTTGTCATGATTTCTGTGTCTGAATTTATCAGCCGTGAAGTCTGTCTTGCCCTTCAGTGGTCGGGCATTAGGTTTTACTGACAAGGTGCAGGGTGCGCCGTCTGAGCAGCAGGGTCTCTCATAGCCACGGCAGGTACACGGACCCTGAACTTAGCCTGTGCCTGTGGGTGCCTTTGTCCTTCAGGGACATTGTCCTTCAGGGACCCGCGAACATCTTGACCTGCTTATTCTGTGGGAGTCTCCTGTGCGTCAGTGGTCACAAAGCAGCAGCGAATGCCAGGGAAAGCAGACACGGTGACACAGCATGCAGTGGGGTGGCCTGGAAGAAGTGACGATGTGGATATTGTTTCTCCAGGACTCCGCCCTGCTCCCATGTAATGCAGCAGCAGGACTAATGGTTAAGGCATTTTAAAAGCTCCCTTATCACGGGTGAGAAGGGGCAGAGGAGCCCAGCAGCTGTGTTCACTGATGGGCTTTCGATCACAGTTTTTCCTAGAAGGACAGCTGGACAGGCGTGTGTGTACCTTTCTGGTTTTAATCTCGACACGGCAGTGCAGCTTTGCTTTGAGATAATGGGCGCTGCCTCCTTTTTCCATTGGCATGTGTTCCCCCAGGAAGTCAGAACAGCAGTGGCAGGTGACAGTTCACATCACGGTCTCTCAGGGCTCATTTATTGAGAACTTACTATAGGCCAGGCATTGTGCTCAGGAAAACACGCCCTGTTTTATCAAGTCCTTCCAGCTGCCCAGTGTTGCACTGAAGATACTAAGAGTAAATACTTTTTTATCCTTATTTTGCAGTCAAGGAAACTGAAACTAGAGAAATTTAAATAAGTTTGCTGAGGTCACATAGTTGGGGCCCAACCCATCAGAACCCATGTCTTTTTTGTTTTGTTTTAATCTTTATTGTTGAAAGTATTACATAAGTTCTCCTTTTCCACCCTTAACCTCTTCCAACCCACTCCCATCTCCTATTCCCCCAAACCCTCACCACCCCCTTGTCTGTGTCCATGGGTTATGCAAATATGCATGCAAGTTCATTGGTTGATCTCTTCCCACCCACCCTTCCCTCTGGGGCTCAACAGCCTGTTCATGCGTAGAAGTCTTTGGGTCTATTTTTGATCATCAGTTTATTTGGTTCACTAGATTCCACATATGAGTGAGATCGTGTGATACATATCTTTCTCTGGTTTATTTCACTCAGCATAATATGATGGATCTCCAGATCCATCCATGCTGTTGCAAATGGTAAAAGTTCCTTCTTTTTTACTGCCACATAGTATTCTATTGTGTAGATGTACCACAGTTTTGTAATCCACTCATCTGCTGTTGGGCCCTTAGGCTGTTTCCAAATCTTAGCTATGGTGAATTGTGCTGCTACGAACATAGGGGTGCATATATCCTTTCTGATTGGTGTTTTTAGTTTCTTGGGATATATTCCTAGAAGTGGGATCACTGGGCCAAATGGAAGTTCCATTTTTAATTTTTTGAGGAAACTCCATACTGTTTTCTACAGTGGCTGCAAAACCCATGTCTTAACCACTGGGGCAAACTGCCTCCAGGGCCCATGTTTGCATGACCAGCAACACCCTCACTCTGTGTGTTGGCTGCGTGTTGGCTGTGTGTTGGCTGCGTGTTGGCTGCGTGTTGGCTGCGTGTTGGCTGCGTGTTGGCTGCGTGTTGGCTGTGTGTTGGCTGTGTGCCTGTGTGTTGGCTGGGTGTTGGCTGTGTGTTGGCTGCGTGTTGGCTGTGTGTTGGCTGCGTGTTGGCTGCGTGTTGGCTGCGTGTTGGCTGTGTGTTGGCTGTGTGCGGCACAGGTGAGTTGCTGTGTTTGCAGTTACCTGACTGGATGAAGGAGCACGTAAGAGTATGGCTTTTTAATAATTTCTAATCCTAGCCACTTGAACTGACATATTTATTCAGGCGAGTTTCTCTGATTACTGTAACCAAACAAAGGTGTTCTTGTCACCACTGTCTTTGCTCCGTAAACTCAGGCAGATGACAGATGCTGTAGCTTTCACTTTCTCAGCTCCCGAGTCAGCTCTTTATCTCTGCCACGCAGATGTGGACAAGACTCAGGTCAGGCCGTTCACTCAGACGTCCTGGGCTTACTCCTTTCCGCAGGAGCCGGTGACCAAATTCTTCTAGAGCAGTTCTCTCCGTCACCAGTGCCCACAAGCTGTTTGTTTCGCTGTGGGAACTGATGGTTATTCTTCACTAAGTGGACATCAGGGCCATCATTTTTTGCTTTCCTTCTCCAGGTCACAGATTGCATGTTGCTCTCCTTGTCTCCCTTGTCTGTCCTGCGCAGGCCCACTTCTCCCCACATCCACCATGACTGCCCTGTTCTAAGTCATTGTCTCTGCACCACTGCAGTGGCCTTTCACAGGCCTCTTTGCTTCTACTCTCATTTCCCCGTATTAGTTACCTATTGCTATGTAACAACTTATCCCAAAGCATAATGACTTAAAAACAGCACACATGTTATCACACAGTGTCTGTGGGTCAGGAAACTGTAAGCAGCTTAGTTGGGTGCCTCTGGCTCAAAGTCTCTTGGGACATTGCAGTTCACCTGTTGGTCGGGGCTTCGGTTATCTCAGGATCCGACGGGCAGAAAGGTCTCCGTCCACAATCACTCACGTGACTGCCACAGGCTTCAGCTCCGCAAGCTTTGGACCGTGGGTCTCAGTTCCTAGTCACATCATGCAGGCCTCTCCATAAGGTGGCTCACAGTGTGGCAGCTGGCTTCCCCCACAGTAAGTGGCCTGAGAGACAGGGAAAGGAAAAGAGAGAGACAAGGAGAGGAAGAGGGAGACAGGGAGAGAGATAGAGAAGGAATGCCAGAGAGATATACAGGAGGAAACCAGAGTCTTTGTATAGCCTCATCTCAGAAGTGACAGCCCATTTCTCTGTCCTATTCTCTTCATTATAAGTGAGTCAGTAGGTGCAACCTGTACTCAAGAGGGGGCATTAGAGAAGGGTGGCATTACAGGAAGGTGGGGGTCAGCGGGGGCCATCTCAGAGTCATCGTCTCTGCACCACTGCAGTGGCCTTTCACATCCGCCTACCACATCCCTGCTCAGCACCCAGAGATATAATTTGTAAAGCTTTTAAATTTGAGATCATTGTAGATTCCAAATATGTGATTTTAATTTTTTGATTTTAGAGAGAGAGGACTGGAGAGAAATGTCCATTTCTTGTTCTACTTATTTATGCATACATTGTTGCTTCTTGTATGTGCTCTGACTAGAGATCGAACCCTCAACCTTGACGTATTGGGATGACGCTCTAACCAACTGAGCTACCCAGCCAGGGCCCAAAGATGTCATTTTAAAATATAAATCAGATCATGTTACACACCTGTTCAAAACCTTTCAATGGATTCCCACTGTCCGGAGCCCTTATCTTCACCTACAAGGCCCTTCACGGAGCTCAGCTATTTTTCTGACCCCTTTTCTTCCCTCCCACTCTCCCTGTTGCTTCCTGTACCTGTCCTATCAGGCCCCCACTATTTCTGCCAAAGCCACTCCCATCTTGGGGCCTTGAACTTATAGTTCCCTCTGCACTGGACTCTTTCTAGGATAACGATGGGCTTCATTCATGTCTCTTTGGAAGTGGCCCCTCTTCAGAGACACCTTCCCTGGCCACCCTAGCTAAAATGTACCCCTTGTTAGTTTTACTCTCTTATTCGGTTTAGTTTTTTTTTTTTTTTCATGTCACATATCATTTACCTGACCTTGTATATTTCTGTGTCATCCGGAAGAAAATTAAAGTCCTTGAGGACAAGGACTTGGTTTTGTATTTGTCTGCGTCTGCAGGGCCTAAGATCACACCTTGTTATAAATAGGTGATGATTATAATATGTCCCACTGGATTGAATTATGTGGAAGCAATAAACAAAATCCGTATCTACCAAAACCCAAAGCGGAAATAAACAGAGTTTTATGATGTCCGTGTGCTCCATGTGCCATCTTCTGCCCTTGGCGTAGCAGTTCATTCATTCCGTTCTCCAGTGTCGACAAGGAGCGTTTATCATCAAGAAGGCTGACGTGGAACACAATCCACAGAGCGCACTAAGCCCCACAAAGAGCCCAAATGGCAACTTTATGGGAAAAGTGTATTCAGTCTTCTTTGTCCCCATAATGTGAGCACAGAAGCCCTTCTTTTCGGAGCTTCTCAGTGAGGGGTGACACACATCTTCTTTTTTTTTTTTTTAAATATTTTATTGATTTTTTACAGAGAGGAAGGGAGAGAGATAGAGAGTTAGAAACATTGATGAGAGAGAAACATCGATCAGCTGCCTCCTGCACATCTCCCACAGGGGATGTGCCTGCAACCTAGGTACATGCCCTTGACCGGAATCAAACCTGGGACCCTTCAGTCCACAGGCCGACGCTCTATCCACTGAGCCAGACCGGTTTCGGCAACACACGTCTTGATGACTAAGAGAGAGGGAGGCAACAGGAATCGAAGATCGGGTTTTGAAACATTTCTTGTAAGCACCTTCACTTCAGTTCAAGCTTCCTACACAGCGATGGGGGAGAGCCCAAGGTGGAGTGGTTGATCCCATTGTCTTTCCTTCAGTAACAAAATACCAAGTATATTTTAGTGGAAAGTTTCCGATATGCCTTTTAGCATGCCAGGCTTTTGTCCTGGACTCTGTAACTTGTAAGAAAATGCTTGAGGCTGGTGCAAGGAATAGTGAAGAGGATTTCTAGGGATCCCCAGCTTTCGAAAGTTCACAGTACATATGCCACGTTGCCTTTCCAAAAGACCTACATGGCTACCTGTTTTTGCGAACAGAAAGAAATCCTGAAAAGACTTTTGCTTGTATGAAAAAAAGCAAAACACGAAAATAACGCTCGGCGTTGTTTTGCAGGGCCCTTATAGAGGCAGCGCACACCCCAGGCAGCGAGAGTGGCCCCCACCAGGCTCGTTCCCCCCAAACCACAGCC
>NW_006297224.1:4370312-4371302 GCF_000327345.1 Myotis davidii
CCTTCCCGATGCAGTTTGACACTCTGTTTGAGGCAGCTCTGCCTCTGTATCTATTATTGTTCAAAAGTTTATAATGGTCTCAATTATCCATGAATGAGTGAGATCATGTGGTATTTTTCCTTCATTGACTGGCTTATTTCACTTAGCATAATGCTCTCCAGTTCCATCCCTGAATACCAAGTATATTTTAGTGGAAAGTTTCCGATATGCCTTTTAGCGTGCCAGGCTTTTGTCCTGGACTCTGTAACTTGTAAGAAAATGCTTGAGGCTGGTGCAAGGAATAGTGAAGAGGATTTCTAGGGATCCCCAGCTTTCGAAAGTTCACAGTACATATGCCACGTTGCCTTTCCAAAAGACCTACATGGCTACCTGTTTTTGCGAACAGAAAGAAATCCTGAAAAGACTTTTGCTTGTATGAAAAAAAGCAAAACACGAAAATAACGCTCGGCGTTGTTTTGCAGGGCCCTTATAGAGGCAGCGCACACCCCAGGCAGCGAGAGTGGCCCCCACCAGGCTCATTCCCCCCAAACCACAGTCAGCATCTGAGCATCCAGCCCCAGAGCTGGGAACTGCATCCGTGAGCATCTGCGCTTTATCGCCATTTATTTTGTGCATCCACTAGCAGGATGTGTCCTTAGGTGTCAGAAAAGCCTAAAAGTGCTCATAAGGGTGCTATGCTGAGTGTCAAACTGGACCTAAGTGTTTCCACCTAATGAATGAAATAATGACACTGCATGAGCTGGATTTTGGGCCTGGGAACCCTGAAGCATTTTTCCATATAAATGAATGGTAATTGCCTTTTCCCTTTGCATCATTTCAGCTTACAAAAGTTTTCATAGGAATGTTCTATTTTCAGATAGCAGCGGAAACCTGTACTACGTGATTTTTTAAATCTTTTTTTTAATCATGGTGAGAAAAGAATTTGGTTCTCTTTGTGCTGAAACAACAGCACTTGCTTTGTGCACATTGTAACAGAAATGGATGCGGCGG
>NW_006297224.1:4371607-4372869 GCF_000327345.1 Myotis davidii
CAAAGCTGTACACAGTAGAAACAGTTGCCTCATACTATCTGGAAATCAATGTAAATAGAGAATACTAATTTGTTAAAGCCTCTATTTTCTCACCTTGATGTGGAGCTGATATTCCCACTGTGTAAGGTTATCGTGAAGACGATATAAACACATCTCTAAGCTCAGAGTTTTGCAAAGAGCAGCCCTTCGATAAATGTCCTCATCATTATTATAATATTATCATTTTACGGAGAAGGAACAAAAGTGAAGTGCTCAACTCATAGCCTTAACAACAAGTTAAGCAGTTCCACAGACATGGATAGTCGGGGAAAGCTGGCTGGTGGTATTTTGTATCGATTTGCACAATTTTTAGGAAAGTATTATTGCCAGTAGAGTATCGTTGCTCTCCTTCTATTATTTAGTAGTTAAATATGGTGTTCTTAAAGGCAATTAATTGGTATCCTTTTAATTTTTACGTTTAAAAAATAGGTCCTGCCTTTACACATTTCAAAATTCCAATGGCACAAAGGGTGTACAGGGCTAAGTCTGCTATCCTCCCCCTGAACCCAGACCCCAGCGTGGAGATGGCCAGTGCTACAAATTTCTCACTAGTCTAGTTAAATAGAAAGATTTGTATATATTTTCCCCTTCACATAAGTTGAAGACACAAGTGTTCTGCATCTTCCTGTTTTCACTTAGCAAATTATACCAATAATGACCCTCATTCTTTAATGGTTGTATTTAAGTCTGTATATAGGTGACCGTAATTGATAAAGTCTCTGATGAATGAAAATCAGGTTGTTTCATTCCTGTGCTGTTGCAGACAATGCCTTGTGCATATGTCATTTCTCACAGATGCAAGCATACCTGAAGGATGCACTCACGGAAGACTGATTTGGGGGGGAATTGTCAGTGTCCTTACTTTTTCCAGCAATGGAGGAGCAAGCCTGTTTCCCGCACCCTCACCAACAGCATGTGATACCAAATGTTCTACAGCTATTCTCTTTGTATAGATGAAGTTTCAATTTGCATTACTTTTATTGTAAATATCATCTAAAAGTATGTTCTAGAGCAGGGGCGGGCAACCTTTTTGTGAGTGCGTGCCAAAACCAGCAAAATCTCTGACTCAAAATTCTTCTGCGTGCCAACCCTAATTTTTTGAGAACATGTTACGCCTACTTGATATCTCTTAAGGTGTACGTATGTGAAGAACCTTGAAGAAATAATAAAATTCATTCCAGCGACAAAAACACAGTATATGATGATGAAAAATACATTTATTT
>NW_006297224.1:4376935-4379401 GCF_000327345.1 Myotis davidii
TGTCTATGGTCTTTAAGATAACTTGTTATGTAAAATTATTTATTTATCTAAGTTGCACCTGCACAGAATTTATCTGAAAAATAAAAAAGTCGATATTAAGAAAAAAATTGTAAATGGAAGATTATAAGAGAGGGTTTCTAGTGCCAGCAAGTTACTGGTGTGCCATGTTTGGCACGCGTGCCAGGGGTTGCCCACCCCTGTTCTAGAGCCTTTTCTGTGAATTGTTGGTTCACCTCCTTTGTCCTTTATTGAGCTGTTGGTAAATGGGGATGTTAAAGGTTAGGGTATACTGGATAGTGAAGATAACTTGGTCTTAAAGTTGGTGGACTGCTATTCAAATCCTGCCTTAATCTTTTATTGATTATGTGCTTCAGTTTCCTCATCTCTAAATTGATAACAATGCCAACATTATAGGGTTCTAGGAAGGATCAAAAGGGATCACATGTAACACACTTAGTACAATATTTGGCCCTTAGTAGGGGCTCAATAAATTAAAAAGTGTTTTCTTTCTCCTCCCAGGATTTTATAAAGATTACAACAAACATTTTCTGTATTCCTAAGGAGTCACACATAATTTCTCAAAAAAAAGAAAAAAAAAAAGAAGGCATATAGAGGGTGGGACAGAGGAGACATGTTTTCTTGCCTTGGATATTGTGAATTTAAAAAAAATATATATATATATATCTTGTTGCCCAGTATGCTTCTAAAGCCACTTCTTCCTTGAGGGTGATCAGGGAATGCTAATTTTAATATTAGTACAAGCAAAACATAATTAGAAAAGTAAATCTGCTGTGCCCAGATACACACTATATATTACAAAGTCAATACATTGTATGGCTTTAAAAAGCCATTTGCTGCTTAGCACTATTTGGGCCTTGCCTGGGACCTTACAGTCAGCTCTCCATAATGTTTGCGGAACTGACTTAGTGCACTGTTTCTTTTTGCAAAAGAGCAAAAATGTCATGTTCTAGACTCTTCTTGGAGCAGATGTGTGTTTTTCTCTCTGTATAACCAGTGCCCAACTCAGTGCCAGGCCTGGGAGAGGCTGAACCTAACTGAACCAGGGACTGAAATTTACTGTGAATCAAGGTTAAAACCCAAGGAATGAAAACATCCCTGACTTTCAAAAGGACATTGATGCACTCTTCTGCTCTCCATCCATTTCACTTGTCAGAGTTATCCACAGGGCCATGACTTCCAACTTCATTTTCAGTTTACATTTTTATTTTATTTCCACTGCCCTCTCTCTGACTCACCAACTGTGATACACTGTATATTCCTTTGAAATAAAGTTAATTTTAAATCTGTTTTGTGAATTCCTTAATACCCCTTGGACTACACAGAGAGATCTTAAGGTGCTGTGAAACCGTAATGAAAATTTCACACTCTGGAGAGTCCAGGATGTGATATTTTAATAGTTTCATAGATGGGTGCATGCGGAGGATGGCTTTCTTGTATTTTCTCTCTATCCATTTGGAATTCAGTTGCTCTGTTCTCTATAGGCTGTGGTTACAGTTTTCTGTGCGAGTAATATACACCATGTTCAGCATCAACATGGTGTATATTTCAGCATGGAGTTCTCCAAGCCAGAATGAGAGATTCTCACCAGCCCAACCTTTGCTTGCTGAAACTGGAGGCTAGGATCCCTGCAGTTCACTTCAGAGAAAGCACACAGGTTACTGCAACAGTCTGCATTTGGCTTCTGGCAACTGGTCACCTTTGTCTGTGGAGAATGACCTCCTTTTCCTCCGTGTGCTAGAAAAGCCATTTAAAGTTCCCCCTCCCCCAGCCTGTGGGGAGGAGGAGGGGTATGGAGGTTCTTCTTAGTGGCCATTACACTCAGCTCTCTGATGTCTGGGAAGGCTGCAGGGATGAACACCCTGGTATCTTCCTGCGTTTAGCACACTTTAGCCTTAGGAATATTTGTCAGACATGGCGGGAGGTCAACTGTGTATAAAACATCACTGCAAGGACGCAGAGCCTAGAGGTGGACCCTACAGAACCAGGTGAGATTACAGACTGTCCTCATTGCTCCAGAGCAGTGATGGCGAACCTATGACATGCGAACTCATTTTTGGGTTGATTTTTCTTTGTTAAATGGCATTTAAGTATATAAAATAAATATAAAAAATATAAGTCTTTGTTTTACTATGGTTGCAAATATCAAAATATTGTTATATGGGAGAAACCAAGATGGCGGCATAGGTAATCTAGAGGTGGCCTACAGTACCAGGTGAGATTACAGACTGTCCTCATTGCTCCAGAGCAGTGATGGCGAACCTATGACATGCGAACTCATTTTTGGGTTGATTTTTCTTTGTTAAATGGCATTTAAGTATATAAAATAAATATAAAAAATATAAGTTTTTGTTTTACTATGGTTGCAAAGATCAAAAAATTTCTATATGTGACACGGCACCAGAGTTAAGTTAGGGTTTTTCAAAATGCTGACACGCCGAGCTCAAA
>NW_006297224.1:4380918-4382031 GCF_000327345.1 Myotis davidii
AACAAACTATCAACAAGTGAAATTAAAAATCAAGTGAATAAATAATCTGATGAACAGAATAAACTGGTGACTATAATAGAATCAGGGGTAGAGAAAGGGAGTGGACTGACTATTCTGCAGGGGGGAAGGCATGTGGGGGATGCGGGAAGAGACTGGACAAAATTGTACACCTATGGGATGAGGACAGTGGGAGGGGGGTAAGGGCAGAAGGTGGGGTGGGAACTGGGTGGAGGGGAGCTATGAGGGGAAAAAGAGGAACAACTGTAATAATCTGAACAATAAAGATTCATTTTAAAAAAAATTTCTATATGTGACACGGCACCAGAGTTAAGTTAGGGTTTTTCAAAATGCTGACACGCCGAGCTCAAAAGGTTTGCCATCACGCTCTAGAGACTTGGCATCCCTTGTTGAGCCCTTTCCCTCTCCTTATTCCCTTCCTCATTGTTATCCATTTTACAATCGATGTCTTCTTTAGGGCGTGTGCAGGAGAGTGAGCAAAGGTGACACATCTTGGTTAAGTGTATCGCTTGCTAGTTGATCTGGTGAAGGAGGGTAATCTCAGAGGCAGAATCCACTTGTGGTTCAGCATCAAGCTCCTTCTATTCTGAGACCTGTAACCATGGGTAGTTGAGAGTTCCCAACACACAATCCTGTGAGTTCAAGCTTCAAGAAGAAACCTACCCTGGCTTGGTGGCTCAGTTGGTTGGAGCATCATCTCCTACATCAAAAGGTTGTGGGGTTTGATCCCTAGTTGGGATGTATACGAGAGGCAACCCATAGATGTTTCTCTTTCTCTCAAATCCATAGACACATCCTTGGGTGAGAATAAAAAATAAAACATCTGAAGGGGGTGCGGAAGTGGAAGAGAATATAGGGGGATAAATGGTGATGGAAAATAAATAAATAAGTTAATAAAAATAAATTTAAAAAGAGGAAGAAGAATCCTAGTTAGACTTCTGGGCTTGAATATACCCTTCAGGATAGGCACCAGCTAACTCAGCAGAAACTCTCACATGTGAGAGCTTGCCAGGATGGGAGAATGACTCAGCAGTGGCCCAGGAAGCAAAATGCTAAACAGTGAAGACTTGGCTTATTAGTGTCGGAGAAGATTAT
>NW_006297224.1:4382094-4382324 GCF_000327345.1 Myotis davidii
TGAGAAGCAGCGGACTGAGGGAAGAAATGAGGTAGTTCAGGTTGTCAAACTGCTTCAATCATCATGTACTCCCTGCTAGTTGTAGTTTCAAAATCAGGAATAACTCCCTTCACAATAGGTAGGGATTATAAATGCCTACGCACACATTTGAGAGTGATGCATGTACTATTCAAGTGTTACGCAACTAAATTGTTTGTATTTGTGTAACTTGTTTGTTGAATGAGATGCAT
>NW_006297224.1:4382436-4383779 GCF_000327345.1 Myotis davidii
CCTGACCGGAATCGCAGGAAGCAGTTCTATTTTCCTCCTCCCACTGCCTGTAAACACACTTGGTAGGACCTCTACTCAAAGTTTCTTAAATACATCCTGGGAGATATAGTTTTTTGGTCTCTTGTCGCCTGACTGAATTCTCTTATCATTTATAATAGATTTATTTTTCAGGAGTTAAAATAGGTTTTATTTAGCCTCTAAAAGCTATGGTCACTGCTACATTTATAAAAGTTTTTAACTTATCTTCATTATTGAAAGTATTACAGATGTAACCCCCTCCCCCCATTAACCCTCTATTCCCTATTCCCTCCCACTGCTGCCCCTCTCCAGGCCTTCACCGCTCTATTATCTGTGACCATGGGATATGCACCCCCCCCACCCCACCCTGAGAATCGTCAGCCTGTTGCATGCTCCCGTGTCTCTGGATCTATTTTGTTTGTCATTTTATTTTGTTCATTAGATCCCACATATAAATTGTAAGGGCAAGAAAAAGGCTTTCTTTTTCTTTGCGGTGGCCTTCCACACTTTATGAGAAGTACCTGGTAAATAAACCCCAAGATTGTTTAGCTCCTCTGATTCAAACAGCCCCTCTGCTCAAACTACAAGACAAGATAAACTACTCTCAAGGCTACATTCTTGCATACCCATCCTCCCTGCTGTTCTTAGAACTCAGGGGTAATTTGCACCAATAAGTCTCTAGTTAGAAAGTTCCCTGCCTACCTCCCTTTCAAATAAGCCTCTTTTGAACTCTTCATAACTTTTGCTCTAAGCATGTTTTACAGACTTGGGAAAATACTGATAAGCCTCCTCCCTAGGACATCTGCCCAACTGTCTCCTGAAAAACAAAGTCCACTCCAGCCCCAAATCCTCCTCCCCTCCTTGTCACCTAGAAACAGCAGCCATTACCCTTTTGTTTATTGCCCCTGTATTGATTAGCAATGCACCAGCCCTTTCCTCCCTTGGAAAGTAAAACACACTCCCTCTCTCTGCATCTATTTCTTATCTCATTTGTGAATTCTACCCTAACATAAGTGAGATCATGTATACTAGGTGTACTGGTTAATAATGCGGGTTTTTTTTTCAATAGATGGAGTTACACATATGTTGCTATATATGCGATTTAATATGTATGCTATTTTGTTGTATTGACAACAAGCTTCAAATCTTCATATGTCAAATTTGCTGAAGGTGTTAACATCATGGATATTTTTACACTTAAAAATATTGAAGTCATGCCAAAAAAGAGCATTTGTGGGAAGTTATAATTCATTACTTTATTTTGAAGAAAAGTGCTGCTGAAAGCTCCATCTCAAGATACTTGTGAACACTAGTTTAAACACTTT
>NW_006297224.1:4383910-4391867 GCF_000327345.1 Myotis davidii
AAAACCAGAAAAGTTCTATTGAGATGGTATCCAAAAATTACCTGAAAGATGGGGAGATGTGTAGCTAGTGATGGACATTACTTTGAATAAAGCACTTTTGATATTTCTTTTGAAATTATCGTGTTTTCTTTGATTACAAAATCCGCCATTATTAACCAGTACACCTAGTATTTGCCTTTTTCTGACTGGCTTATTTCACTTATCATTATACTCTCCAGGCCCCCATGTTGTCTCAAAGGGTAAGATATCTTGCTTTATAATAGAACTAGAGGCCCAGTGCACAAAAATTTGTGCACTCGGGGTGGTCCCTCTGCCCGGCCTGTGCCCTCTCATAGTCTGGGACCCCTCAGGGATTGTCCACCTGCTGGCTTAGGCCCACTCCCTGGGGGATCGGGCCTACGCTGGCAGTCAGACATTCCTCTGGCAGGCTGGGAGCCCTCGGGGGATGTCCACTTGCCAGCGGGGAGCAAACCTAAGCTGCAGTTGGACATCCTAGCGCTGTTGAGGAGGCAGGAGAGGCTTCCACCAACACTGCTGTGCTGGCAGCCATCAGCCTGGCTTGTGGCTATGCCTCCTTGAGTGGAGACCAGGGTGGGCTGAAAGCAGGTATCTGGGATTTATTTATCTTCTATAATTGAAACTCTGTAGCCTTGAGCGGAACCTAGGGCTGGCCAGGGCAGGTGGGAAACTTGGCTTCTTCTATCTCCGGGGGCAACCCAAGCCTCCTGCTTGCTCCAGCTCCATGCCCCCCCCCCCCCATCTTAGTTGGGTTAATTTGCATACTCGCTTCTGATCGGCTGGTGGGTGTGGTTGGTGGGCATGGCTTGAGTGTAGCAGAGGGATGGTTAATTTGCATGTTTCTCTTTTATTATATAGGATTTTGATAGTTTTTCTTGTCCTCTCCCCCCAGATATTCATCATATAAAATGAAAATGGTGGAGATTTAAATTTTTCCTCTCTAACTTTTGTTAATGTAAGAAACATTCAAACCTATAAAGAATTTTTTGTGAGCTTATTTAAGTCAAACTGTTGACAAATGTCATGAAGTAGAATTTCAATGGATTGAGACAATGCTCTGGAGAAGGCCAGTTTTGCACCTTGTTATATACATTACAATAAAAAAGGGAGAGCACTAGCTGGTTTGGTTCAATGGATAGAGCATCAGCCTGCAGACTGAAGGGTCCAGGGTTTGATTCCAGTCAAGGGCACATGCCTAGTTTCAGGCTAGATCCCCAGTAGGGGGCATGCAGGAGGCAGCCGATCAGTGATTCTCTCTTATTATTGATGTTTCTATCTCTTCCTCCCTTTCCATTCCTCTCTGAAATCAATAAAAATGTATTTAAAAAATAAAAAGAATAAAATAAAAAAGGGAGGCATAAATGAGTAGATGAAATCCATTGATGATAGATTAGGGAGGCAGGAGAAAGCAAAGTGGGGAACCCTCTGGGATTGGATAAAAAGTATAATGATAGAAACACACCTTTTTTAAAAATAAAAAAATGTATTTCTTTATTGATTTTAGAGAGGAAGGGAGAATGAGAGAGAGATAGAAATATCAATGAGAGAGAATCACTGATTGGCTGACTCCTGCACACCCCCCACTGGGGATCGAGCCCGTAACCTGGGCATGTGCCCCTGGCTGGAATTGAATCCGGGACCCTTCAGTCCACAGGCTGACGTTCTATCCACTGAGCCAAACCAGCTAGGGCAACACACACTTCTTTTACTTAGGTGGGTGCAGGATAGCTAACAGTCAACAATGAACTCAACAATGAGGGGATTCATTGTCTCCGAAGGGCAGTGCTTGTGCTTTGATAGGTTGGGGGGCAGGGGGTGGAAAAGGAAAATTACTTTGACATTCCAATGATATCTGTGCTTTGATAGGTTGGGGGGCAGGAGGTGGAAAAGGAAAATTACTTTGACATTCCAAGGATATGTTATCTTAAATACAAAAAGACAATAGACAGGCTCAGTTAAGGTAAAGATTGGCCTTTGTCAGGGAAGATACCAGCATAGGACATGACTACCTACCATAAATTGCTTTTTAGTTTAAAAAGTTTTAATTTCAGACCATTCTTTGTGGTTACTTTAAGTCTCTGAGTTTGCAAGTCTGCCACACAGACCTTCCCTGAGTTAGTCAGATTAGCATGTGGTTCCTTTTTGTTCACACTTTTTAAACTTTTAATTTCATTTTCCAGTGTTTATTCCAGTACAGTGTTAAATAAGAATAGTGATAGTAGGTATTCCTGTTTTGTGATTTTAAAAAGCATGGCTGAGCCTGCAGTAAAATGCATATTCTTGTACTATAATGCAGCTAGAAACATACATTGTTCACAACTAGTAATTTCACTTCTAAGAATTTAGTCTAGAGATATACTACAGATTAATAAATAATAATTTATTATTTATCAGTTTCTTCATAACAGTGATATTTGTAATAATAAAAAATTAGAATCTGCCCTGGCTGGGTGGCTTGGTTGGCTGGAGAGTCGTCCTGTACACCAAAAAAGACTGGGGGTTCAAATCCCCTCGGGGCACATACCCAGATTGAGAGTTCGATCCCCAGGCAGGGCTCATTCAGGAGGCAACCGAGGATGGATGTTTCTCTCTCATACTGTTGTTTCTGTCTCTCTCCCTCTCTCTCTCCCTTCCTCCTGCTCTAAAAAAATCAATAGAAATGTATCCTCAGGTGAGGATTAAAAAAATAAATAAATAAAACAAATTAGCAGCAATCCAAATGTTTAACACTTAAGAATGGTTAAATGAATTTTGGAAAATCCATATGATAAAATAAGGCTGTATTACTTATCTAGTAATATATAACAAATTACCCCCAAACTTACTATTTCCTCACACAACTTATGTGGTCAGGAACTCAGGAGCAGCTTAACTGGGTGGTTCTGCCTCAGGATACATCATGAGGTTCAGGTCAGGATGTTGGCCTGGCGTGTAGTCATCTGAAGGCTTGACTGGGTCTGGAGTTTCTGCTTCCAAGGCAGCTCAAGCAGATGCTTGGGAAGACAGTGCTGCTTGTTGGCAGGAGGTCTGGATTCCTTACCACCTGGACCTCCCCATAAGACTTGGGTGTCCTCTCATGGCAGCTGGCTTCTCCCCTAGTGAGTGATCCAGGAGAAACTGGAAACTGCAATGTCTTTTATGAAATCACACTGTTATTTGCACAATGTCCTGTGCGTGGCACGGTTCTGTCCTAGTCATTGTAGTAAGGGGGCTAAACAGGGACGTGAATACCAGAGGCAAGAATTACATCAGAGAGGCTAGTTACTACAGTGTGCTCTGGGCCCCCCGCCGCCCCCGATTTATGCGCCGCACATATACGAAATACACTCACCCTTTCACAAGTCCCCCCAAAGTTTCAACTTGTTACAACATCAGTTCCAAGTACAAAATCTCACTAAATCAGGTCCTGGGGCCAATGAAGTGCCTTGGTTATACAGTTCCTTTAGCACAGCGGTTCTCAACCTGTGGGTCGTGACCCCTTTGGGGATTGAACTACCCTTTCACAAGAGTCGCCTAAGACCATCGGAAAACACATATATAATTACATATTGTTTTTGTGATTAATCACTTTGCTTTAATTATGTTCAATTTGTAACAATGAAAATACATCCTGCATATCAGATATTTACATTATGATTCATAACAGTAGCAAAATTACAGTTATGAAGTAGCAACGAAAATAATTTTATGGTTGGGGGTCACCACAACATGAGGAACTGTATTAAAGGGTCGCGGCATTAGGAAGGTTGAGAACCCCTGCTTTAGTATTTAGTTCCAAGCATAGTTCAAGTGTAGTTCCTCTCAATCAGAAAGAGAACTATCTGACATACTCTGACGGGATAGGCATAGGAAAACTGTAGCTATTCCTATTCAAGACAGGAACAACAGGAGGCTCACAGAGGTCATGCTTCGTAGCAATTCTAGAATCCAGCCAGGCAAATGTTGCAAGTTCCTCAATTAGGATTCAGGCCTACTCTTTTCTGGGAATGATTTTCCATGGCTCTTGGCTCTGCCCTCAGAATTCTCATTTCCGACCTTTTATTCTTTCTTCCTGTTCCATTAAGGGCAACTCATGTTGGGCAGCTAAGAGACAGTCTCAGCCTGCTCCCTGCATTTCAAAGTTTGGGAGTCTAAAGGTCTCTTTTCATTTTGTATGACTTCAGTCCCCTCAGGCCAGCCTGGTAGTGTATCTGCTGATAGTAATTAAACAACAACAAAACAACCACCACGCAACTTTGTAGGTCACACAAGGATTGTAAGTGGGATTCATTCCATTAGGCAAAAGCTGCACCATTACATCTCTTCTAGATAAGCCATTTTCTACCTGGTGCTTTTGTTGAAATTGCTGAGGGATGATACCCTTAGCTGCTCAGAAGCCCTAGAGTTCTCTGAAGTAAGGACTCAGATTTTTTTGTTGTTGTTACATAAATCAACCCATCTGTTATAAGCTAGCAATGTTTCAAACTGTGAAATGTCTACTGGTCTTTCAGTTCCTTCAATCTTCTGACGGCAGACTTACTGTGACCCCAGAAGTTGGGGTGTAGTCCACAGACTACCAGCTACTGTTTTCATGCAGGAACCACAGTGCCAGACCCTACAGCTCGTCCCTTCATCTTGGTTTTGCCACAGAAGGAGCAAGTCTACTTGCTGTGCTAGCTGATTTCAATTTTCCTCACCATTTTCCTGAGGGAGGCTCCATGAAAGGTCCTGTATTTACCTTCCTTCTGCGTTTAGTCATGTTGCCGCTAACCAGGTCTGAACCCAAGAGGAGTACTCCCTTAGATTTAAAAAAGCTATTAAAATAGGGTTTTACAGTCGCAGCCTCAGCTTCATCCTTAGGCCATATTTTCTTGGAAGAGCTCTGCATTTTTTTTTTTTTTTTGCCTGAAAGCCATTTTACAATTTTAGCATTTTCTGTCATCTGGAAAATTTCAAAAGCAGAAAGTCTTGACTCCTTTTTGTTTAATAGTTCTTTCTTCAGCTTATCTTTTCTCTCACATGTTGCTATAAGCAGCCGGAGGGAAACTAGCACACTTTCAGCATTCTGCCTGGAAATTGCCTTAGCTAAATCACTTAATTAGATATATTTTCTTTTTTTTTTTGCAACTGACAGTTGCTAAATTTTTGTCCTATTTAAAAAGAATCTCTCATCTTCTAGTTTCCAATAATGTTTTGCAAATTTTCCTCCAAGCCCTCATCAATAGCATCCTTGAAGGTTGTCTGGCTTCTGCTAACCATTTCTTCAATGCACTTTATGCTTTCGCTTCTCAATGTCTTTCCTTCATGCTGTTGTAAGCCACCCCCACATTTTAGGTCTTTTGTTATGGTGGTGTCCCACTTCTGGCACCAAAATTATTATTATTTATCTATGTGCAAGTTACTCCAAGATTTAGATGTTTAAAATGATAAATATTTAACCCACACACTTTTCCTTGGTCAGGAACCCAGGAGCAGATTAGTCCGGTTCTGTCCCAGAGGCATGAGGTTACACTCTAGGTGTCCCCTAGGATTGCAATCATCCAAGAACTTGACTGAGTGGGAGGATCTACTTCCCTGCTGACAAACTCAAATACCTGGCACATTAGTGTTGGTTGTTGGCAGGAGGCCTCAATTCCTCACTCTGTGGGCCTCTTGAGATGGATGTGGAGTCCCAATGACATGTCTGTCGGCTTCTCCTATAGCGAGTAATCCAAAAAAAAGAGCAAGGCAGAAGCTGTAACGTCTTTATGACACAGCCTTGGAAGTCACACTCTATTGTTTCTGAAGTATACTTATATGGGTTGTACAGGTCAGCTCTCTTCGCTGTGGCAGGATACTGCCCAGGGTCCCAAATACCTGGAGGCAGTAGTCACTTGGAGCTGTCTTAGAGGATGGCTACCACAGCAATGATAACTAATTAAGGCAGACATCTAAAATAGCGTGTTCGAAAGAGCTTTAATAATAGGGTAGATGAAAGATTCAAAAATTATATTTAATTCAGTATAATCTAAAAGTTATTAAAAATAGCTCTTTATGTTACTATCTAGGAGTGCCTGTTCATACAAAGAAGATAGACCAGCAGAAAAACAAGAATGTTAGCGTTAGTTATTTCTAGGTGAGAGTATTGTAAATGTTAAAGTGTTTTTTCCTTATGATTGTTGTAAGTTTTCAAACCACAACTCGAATATACTACACATGAATAATTTTATAATTAACAAACGTGAGTTTTGAGGGCACAATTGGAAAATTATTTTAAATTTTTATTTTCTTTAAGATACAAACAATATCATTTTCCCTTAGTTTAAAAATTAAAATTTCTACACCCTCAAAAAAAAAAAAACAACTACTGATAATTTGAAATGGCAAGAGCTGTTAACTCCCAGTTTGGCAATTGATGACTTATTAAAAGATAATCACACCGGCAAATTTTAAATTAATATTTGTACTAGCACAGATGGACTCTGTGTGCATGTATCCATGAGTGGGTTCCCTGGGAAAGGAGGAGAAAGACTCCTTTAAAGATCAATCTTTAGTACAATATTCTTTGGGTTATTTAACATTCAAGGCTAATTAACAAATACAAACTTTTGTGTTTTCTTTTTTAATAGAATACCTGACTCCACAATTTGTCCCAAAAAGATGAAATTTAAAGACGTATTATACACATTCCTATATGATTATTTGAAATGGAAAAATAAAATGAAGTTTAATCAAGTTGGATCTGAGCCAATCAATCAACTGACTGCTGGGCAGTGCAGTTGGTTGGAGCGTTGGCCTGATGTGCCAAGGTTGTGGGTCGATCCCTGGTCGGGGCACATACCAGAAGGAGCCAATGAGTGCATGAAGAAGTGGAACAACAGACTGATGTTTCTCTCTCTTTTTCTAAAACCAATAAGGAAATAAAATAAAATTGTTTTTAAAGAAGCAGCTGAATGTAAAACTTTAAAAAATATGTCAGGCTTGAGACCCTTGGAAGCGCTTTCTGAAAAATTAATGCAGGAGTTATTTTCTTTTCTGTGGCTGTGAGGACAGTCCATATTTATAAAAATTTTCAATGCATAGTTCAGGATCCTGGAAGTATTTCCTAATAACCTCTAGCCACTCAGGTCAGTGGATATTTGTGCATTCTCATTGCACAAAGGTGTTCACTGAGGGCTGGTGGGACTGAAATTCCAGCTCACACATACTTGTCCAGGCATCAACTGTCAGGGGAAACCTGGTATTCCCCGTCCTCTTTTACAGATGGGCTGAAATGAGTTCTGTCACTTCTTTGTATTATGACCCCTAGGAAAACTTAGGCATTTTGTCTGATTTTCCACCCATTAATTATTGCTAAGGAATTTCGCTGTTGTGTATTTTGCTTTCTGTTCAGTCTGAAGAATTCCCTCTAGCATTTCAGTAGTTATCTTCATTTTTCCCTTTTAAAAATTTTATTTACTGATGAGAGAGAGAGATTGTTTTGTTGTTCCATTTAGTTGTGCATTCATTGATTGCTTCTTGTATGTGCCCTGACCAGGAATTAAATCTGCAATCTTGGCATACCAAAACGATGTTCTATCCAACTGAGCTACCTGGCCAGGGCTCAGTAGCAGTTTTCTTGAAAAAACTGAATCTCAGAATAAGGGACACACATAATAGCTTAGCAGAAGATGAAGCTAGTATGTTTTACTTTCTCTTCACCACATGTTCCTTCTCCACCTACTTCATATTAGCAAGAGAGAACTGCAGATAAGGATTTTGTATGGCTGAGATATTTTGGAGGATGTTTTTCCTAATTATCTATACCAGGGGTGGGCAACCCCTGGCACGCGAAACCCTCTCTTACAATCTTCCATTTACAATTTTTTTCTTAATATCGACTTTTTTACTTTTCAGATAAATTCACTGTAGGTGCATCTTAGATAAATAAATAATTTTACATAACAAGTTATCTTAAAGACCATAGACATGGATTGATGAG
>NW_006297224.1:4392050-4395392 GCF_000327345.1 Myotis davidii
ATGAATTTTATTATTTCTTCAAGGTTCTTCACATACGTACACCTTAAGAGATATCAAGTAGGCGTAACATGTTCTCAAAAAATTAGGGTTGGCACACAGAAGAATTTTGAATCAGAGATTTTGCTGGTTTTGGCACGCACTCACAAAAAGGTTGCCCACCCCTGACCTATACCATTGCCTTAACTATTGTGTTGCATAGTTTATTTGCAGGCAATGAGGAGAGTGAGAAAAATTTAAGAACAAGAGCATGATAGGGGAATTACAAAGAATGGATACTAAAATATAGGGAGTAAGAAGAGATTGGAATAACATGTTAAGAAGAATTTGGTACCCGATTATAATAGGTTTGTAAACTTATATGGAGTATGAAAAAAAGGTGTTCAAAGTTCTCAGTAATATTTTATTTTATTTTTCATCATTGCCCAGATTTTGAATAGAACATGCTGGCAGAATAGAAAGGGACATTTTTTTTTGTCTTTTGGCTACTTGCTACTTGCCTTTCTATTTTCATGCTACCAAAGCGGAGTTTAGCACAACAGAAGCAATTTTCTAAATAGATGGGATTTAAAAACTATCAATCTGTTAAGAAGTAATTTCCTCATTCCCATGGAAACAAAAATTTGTTGGGATCTGCAGACATGATAGAAACCCAGGACTCCTCTGTTACTGCTGCCCTGTCTGTGTCCAAGGAAATGGATTGTGTCCATGTGATAAAAGGGGGCACACTGCCGCTTCTCTTCCATGCCGTTCTGTCCCCGATTCACCTGCTGATCTTGATATTATACTACACCAGGTTAATTTCCTTTTTGGTTATAGTGCTCCTTAGATTCAGAGGGATTTATAACTAGAAGGTCCATAGAAATCATCTAGCCCAAACCAATGACACAACATAGGAGAAGAATGATAGGTTAAGAGCTCATAATTGCAGCTCCCCGTCCAGAGAGTTTTATATCCACTTTGCTTTCTTTTGGTAGCATGTCCATTTCACTAAACAACAGGTGTGATCTGAGTTCCTCATGTCTTACCAGATGTTCAGGGTGCTGATGTTCATGCTGGCCCCCATTCCTAGTCCGCACCCCAGGCACCTGTGTTCAACCCCTGGTTACTTCTGCAGCCACAAACAACTCTTCCTATGTAAACTGTTAGCTCCGAACCTGCCTGCCACTCAATGGTTAAATTCAGGTGTGTTTGAATCCTATTTCAGCCGTAAGTCAAACATCAGCTAAAGTGCTCTGTAGAAGTGCTTAGTATTTCATCTGTTTGAAAATCTCATTATAAGAGTATTGTGCCTTCCTCTCAACAAACTTTTCTCTCATTTGACTACATTTTAGTGTTTCTATTTCTGTCAAAATCTCCCTAGTTGCATTTAACAAGGGTGTTTTTACCCCCCAGTTAAAAGCGAGACATAAATTATTATGATTCAATGGATACTTTTAGAGTTATGCAAAGGTTGTGATTAGTGTTTTAGGGTGATCTTAAAACATTTAAACTCATGTTTTAGGATGTTTCCTGTTATTCTCAGGAGAAAAACAACACACTGAATGCCTGATTTGATAATAGAACTGTGCCAAGTAGCTTGGAGTTTCTCTAGGTTAGAGGTGTAGAAGCTTGGCCGGCCTGAGACCCTGCTTTGTTTAAGACGAAACAGGCTTCGTGACAGAAAGAATTCAGGAAACGCAGGGGATAGAATGAAAGTGAATTTTTCACGAACACTACTAGTATTTGTAAAAACATAAGCCCATATTACAATGTTTGAGAAGTCTAGGAATCTGAACACTATCGAACCTGTGATGATTTGGGGCCTTGTAGAGCCTGAGCAACATCGTTAACCAATAAGGTCTCTGGAAGCGATCTTTATAGAGTGTTTTGGACATTAATGTGGACACAGCTGAATATTTATTGGTCCTAGAATGTAGCTGGTTGGCTGTTTTGTCTTTAAATATAAATCATTGGTACCAGATTATTTTTCTTATGTGCTCTGCTCTCCTAAACTTCCAGGCCAAAGAAAACCTGTTTTGGGTGGAGATGCCAGCCTGTAGTTACGGTGGTTCTCAGGGCTTCCACTGCAGGCAGGCATCCTGGGCAGGTTCCTGGGCCCTGTGTGTTCTGCTGTCACCCCTCTACCTTCGGTAAAGACTGTACGAAAGGGTTGGGGGAGAGTCAGAGCAGTGCTGTCCTGTAAGCCAGAAAAGCAGATGCCTAGACCACCCTCCACCCACGCAGTCCAATAGGACTCATTCCTTCTAATTTCCAAGGTTTCTAGAAAGCATGGAACTGTGTATCACCCCTACATCAAGGTCAGATTCTATGCACTGTGACCATCTGCTTTGGTTGATGGAAAGCTAGTGAGCAGAGGTGCAACCTGCATGTGCCATGTGATGATGAAGACAACTGAAAGAACCAGGCTCTATGACTAGCTTTTGGTTCACATATTAACCAGTTTTACTCCTTCACTTATTACTTGTTCATTTGTTCAATAAGTGAGTCATTTATTCCATAAATAATCAATGAAGGCCTACTTCAGTGATTCTTAATCAGAGGACCTCAGGTCTCAACTTCACAAATGAGCTGCCAAAATTTTGGTCAATGCATTTATCTAATTTTTATATAGATGACAGCATCTTATGATTACAGTGATGTCTGGTCCCTAAAGTTGAGTAGGTCCTAGAGAACAGTGTAGAGTGGGACATGAGTTGCTTCAAGAAATAGCAACTAATAAGAATAGTAGAGAACCAAGATGGCGGCATAGGTTAACGCCGGAGTTTGCTGCCTTGAACAACCACTTCAAAAGTGAAACTAAAAGACGGAACGGACATCACCCAGAACCACAGGAACGCTGGCTGAGTGGAATTCCTACAACTAGGAGGAAAGAGTAACGCATACGGACACTCAGAGGAGGCGCAGTGCTGAAGTCAAATTCTGAGGTGCGGAGTGCGTGGAGCGGGCTGGTGGCTGAAGGCGCGGTTGTTGTTTTCAATCGGGAGGGAGTCGCAGACTCTGAGCTCCAGATCCGGACGAGTCTGTGGGGACCCTGACTCAAACGGGAGAAGCAGGACTGTCTGGCTTCGGTCAGAGCGAGTGCAGCTTTCTCTCCGAGGTTTGCAGCAGTTGCTGGGACTCAGAGAGGCAGAGCCACTGGGGACAGGACTGAGAGCCTCCATAACTGCTCTCTCTCTCCGGCCCACCCTGTTGATCCTGTGCGACCCGCCCGGCCCAAGCCCGGGCACAGAGGCTTTTGCCCGATAGCCTCAGGCAAAGGCGAGATTAGCACTCCCTAGAGGACAGTAGTTCTCTCACTGCAGACACAGCTGATTCTCAAAGCCACTTGGCCTGGAGATAAAA
>NW_006297224.1:4396953-4399444 GCF_000327345.1 Myotis davidii
AGGGGCAATGAGGCAGGCAGGTAGGCAAGTGGTTAGGAGCCAGAAGTCCCAGATTGTGAGAGGGATGCCTGGCTGCCAGTTTAGGCCCGCTCCTGCAGGGATTGGGCCTAAACCAGCAATTGGACATTTCCCAAGGTGTCCCAGATTGGAGAGGGTGCAAGCTGGGCTGAGGGACCTCCCCCAGTACATGAATTTTGTGCACTGGGCCTCTAGTGAATGCATAAGTAAGTGGAAGAACAAATGGATGTTTCTCTCTCTCCCTCTCTCTTCCTTGTTCTCTCTAAAATTAATTTAAAAAAATAAAAAAGAAGAATAGTAAAGTCAGCATCTAGGACAGACCTTTATCTGGTACAGAAGAGCTTTGACTTCAGGAATATATAAAAGAGTGTGATCAGGGCTGTAAACAATTTTCTTCTGTATCAATACTCTTCTGAAGGGTGACCAAGTAAAGACTGCAGTAATGAGGAAGTTTTATAGGCACCATAAAATTGTTATATTTCAGGAGTGATTTCAGTAGTTTATTGCTGATTGCTTCTTCAGCACACATCTAAGTTGTACTCACATAATTATAACAGAGAGGATTTAAAATGCTAGGGGTAGAGAACCAAAAAAATGTATTTTTACCTCAGTCACAAAGGGGCAGGAAGAGAAGGTCAGGGAAGTGATCACAGTGAGTGAAGGCCATTCCAGGCCAAGAAAATAATAGACAGATGGCAGAAACATCTAACTGTTTCCCTTTCATGAAATACCACATGTCTGGGTAAAGCACATGGCCACTGGGTAGAGACTATACTTTTCAGCCTCTCTTACAGCTCAGCACAACTAGGTTCAGGCCAAGAAGATGTGAGCAAATGTTCTATGTGAGCAACTCCTGAGTTCTCTCCTTGGAGACAAAGCCACTTATTCTAGGCTCTCTCTGGCCAGACCTGAAGGATAAACCTGCCTCACCCTTGTGGATGATGGCAATACCCCAGGAGCTGGTAAAGTAACAAGATGTTAGGAACCTGGGTCCCCGAGAGACCACGTGGAGCTGTGCTGCTTGGGAGTGGTGGGAGGTGGGCTGGAAAAGTCAGAAAGGCAGGAATCGGTGTAGTTTGTGTGCTGGAGATCATGGCTGGGTTTGTTTCTCACAACTGGCCATGCTGGGCTGTGTCCAGACAACCTTGGTCGTAATAGGCCTGTGGTGAGGTCTGTCCTCTTTCCCATAGTGAGTCCCGCCCCCCAAACAAAGAGCGAATGACACTTCAGCACTGGCCTCTCACAGCCTTGGTCCCAAACCCTGGCCATGCATTGTCATACGCCACGCGCCTCTGCCTCCAAATCTTGCAGCTTCTCATTTTGTGATTTATCTTCTTGTCAATAGCTTCACCTTGCCCCTTGGATTTTCTTTGTAAACCAGCTGTCCTGTCAATACCCTGCCTTTGCCCCCGCCCCGCCCACTACAGAGACCCCCAGTGAATACACAGACACTGAACCACCCGTCGGTGGAGCACTCCAAAAATTTGCCACCTTCTGGTCAAATCGGACAGATATTCTACTTCTAGGAAAAACTAACGGCAGAATTTCTCCATCCACATTGAATTGTACTGCTGTGTTGTTAATGAACTCTCCCATACTTACCTTCCTACTGGCTGTGGTTGACAATTTGAAAAATAACTTATTTAGAGAAAATAAGGACTTTAAAGAAAATCCCATTTTTAATAATCAGGAAAGCAGCACCCCCCCCGCCCCTCCAGCCAACTTTCCTATCAAACTCTTTACAATCTGAACTCTTGCTGTTGAATGTCAGCCGCAGCCCCAGGCCCGTGGTTGTCGGATCCACCTCCCCTTCCTGCTTCACTTGCCACCCTTCTCCCGCCTGCTCTGTGCCCTGGGAGACTGACCTGTGCAGGCGGCACCCTTAGGCTCCCTCGCCCTCTGACACCAGGTGGGTTTAGCAGATGGGAAACCCTGGCAGGAGACCAGAGGTGCCAGGAAAGTAGGACAAGGTGATTGTCCAGCTGGGAGTTGACTGCAGAGTCAGGCGTAGCTCTTTACCAAAAACCAGTTCCCACCAGGCGGCAGGTACAGGTCTCCAAACAGCTCTTCCCTTAGCTTTAGGTTCTAGCAACAACTCCCTCCCTTCTTTTTCTCTGACAGCACTGGCTCCCCACTGCTGGTTTTCATGAAGACCCAGGGCTTCCCTGGTTGGCTTCTCTAACTCTGCACCTCCTCCTCTCTCTACTAGTAAATAGTCCCTTTCTCACGCTGTCCCCAATTCCCGTTTCAGTGTGCCGCTGAGTGGTACGGCATTAAGCCAGTATTGTATGTATATACTGCATCCTGGCCCAGGGACATGAGAGGGGCTAGTGCATTAGGTGTATTCACTTGGTCTAAATGACCTGCTCCTCACCAGCGCCCCAATGTCACCTCATATATTTTGAGTCATATCTTCAGGCCAACCTTTCATGTCATGGCCCTGGAATGTTTGCTGCTATAGGCGCAGGGAACA
>NW_006297224.1:4399468-4402505 GCF_000327345.1 Myotis davidii
CCCTACACAGCGCTATCTTTCCCCAGGGAACTTTGTTAACTTTGCTCTCTCATTCTCTTGTTCTTCCTCCTTCCCAGTACTCTCCTGCCCTCTTCTCTCTCTCTGAGTTTCTATGATCTATCATTTATTTATCTATCATCTGTTATCTATACAGACACATACATATAAAGTGTGTGAATACAGAGTTCTTTTTTCTGAACCAATGGGAGGTAAATTATATTATGGCGTTTTACCTTTAAATACTTCAGTGCGTACTTCCTAAGAATAGAATATTCTGTTACATAACCACAGCACAGTTACCACCTTCATAGATTTACACTGATACAAAACTTTTATCTAGTCTGGCAGCCATGCTTCAATTTTGCCTGCTATCTAATCATGTCCTTTAATCGGAAGCACTTCCACAGTCTTCTGTTGTCTTTATGACTTTGGCATTTGGAAAAACAGATCCTCCACCGCCACGTATGCACCATCCTCATGTTGTGTTTGGCTGATGTTTCTTTGTGATTAGATTGGGCTATGCCTTTGTGGCCACAATGCTGCACAGGTGATGATGTGTTCTTCACAGGGTTCCACATCAGGGGACACGAAGGCTCACTGCTGAAGGTAATTCTGATCTCTGCGGGATAATTACTAGGTTTTATTTTCTCCCTGAGTCTAATAAGAGTCTGCGGGGAGACACTTTAAGACCCGTGAGTATCCTGCTTTTCATCCAAGTCTCCCTGGGGATTTAGCATTCCTCGGGGTCTCTTGGTGACCTTATCTGCACCCTGTGGCTGCAAAGGGATAATTTTTCCCTCGCCAGCACTCCCTCACACAGCCATTTGGCCCTCGGCTTTCTAATGTAAGCAGAGCCTTCTCCCCTATTTATTCATTTACTTATTTGTGATTGATTTGTGTGTGTGTGTGTGTGTGTGTGTGTGTGTGTGAGAGAGAGAGAGAGAGAGAGAGAGAGAGAGTATTTATTTGTGATTGATTTGTGTGTGTGTGTGTGTGTGTGTGTGTGTGAGAGAGAGAGAGAGTGTGGGAGAGAGAGAGAGAGAGAGAGAGAGAGAGAGAGAGAGAGAGAGATTGGTTGCCTCCCACAGGCCTTAACTTGGGGATTAAACTTGCAACCTGGGCATATGTCCTGACTGAGAGTGAAACCCACCGCCATTTGGTGTACAGGACAATGCTCCCACCAACTGAGCTACACTGGCCAGGGCTCCCCTGTTTAATTATATCTTTCAGAACCATCCATGTGGATTAATATATTCCCATTCTTCAATAGTTTATCACTGTACTTCATATTTCTGTGTTCCAGTTGTACCTGACTTGGCCCGTGGGACGCCTTTGAGCTGTCTCCAAGTCCTGATAACATGCTCTGCTCTTTTTGGTGCACTTTTTTACTTTCTGGCTTAGCAACATGTTCCCAGCTCATCTCACGCCTGCCCTGTTCTAGCCATGGAATCAGCCATTTTTGTGAGTAGTCTTGGTCCCTTTTCATGGGGAATATTAGAAACACGATTTGGGCACTAAGTGTGTCATTGCTGTTGCTGCCGGGGCATCTTTGCTTCTTGCTGCTTTCAGCAGGCAGAACCAGGAAATATAAGTAGGTACATGCATGTAAACACACACACACACACACACACACACACACATACACACAGAGAGACATACCTAGGCACGTGGACATATACATGCACGCACATACGTATTTTAGAAATCTCAAGTTTCACAGTACCCCCAATCCCCATCCCTTTCCACAGAGTTTTCCTAGCCTGGCCCTGCTCCATTTTTGTATGGCCCTTTGGCATAGTGAGAACCCAACAAGATCAATGCATTTATTCTTTGCTCACTTCTGAATTACATCAAGAATATCTTCCAAATTGTTGCATCCATATCACTACATGTAATAGACCTATTGTATTAGTCCAGAGAACAGGATAAGTAGAATGCAAATAAGTATACAGAGGGAGATTTATTGTAAAATGTTGGCACATAAGATTGTGGAAGCTGGCAAGTCCAAAATCTGCTAGGCAGGCCCGCAGGCTGGAGGCCTAGGGGAAGAGTTGATGCTGTAACTCGAGTCAGAATCCCTTCCTCTTGGGAGGACCTCAGTCTTTTCTTCTTCAGGCCTTCAACTGATTGGTGAGGCCCACCCAGATTTGGGAGTATACTCAAAGTTTACTGATGTTAACATTAATGTCATCCCAAAACACCTTCATGGTGAGGTCTACATTGGTATTTGACCAAGTATCTGGGTACTGTGGGCTAGTCCAGTTGACACATAAAATTAACCATCATATTTATAAAGAAGAAAACTGTTTCAAAAGTAATCTCATAGTCCTGGCTCATTGGTCTGAGTGCTGCCCCAGTATGCCAAAGCTGCAGGTTCAAACCCCAGTCAGGGTACATATAAGAATCCACCAATGAGCCCTGGCCAGTGTCTCAGTGGTTAGAGCATTGGCCTACCCACCAAAAGGTTGTGGGTTTGATAACTGGGTTGCAGGTTTGATCCTGGCCCTTGACAGAGCATGTGTTGGAGGCAACCAATCCATATCTTTCTCATATCATTTCTCTCTCCCCTCAACACTCTCTCTCTAAAAAAAAAAAAAAAAAAAAAAAAAATATCTCCACTCCTCCGTTGAGGATTTAAAAAAAGAAAGCATTTCCCATAGATTGGCTGAATGAAGTGAATGAGGACCTTGCAATAGGACTAGGCTGGCCCTGTGTGAGTTTGGGAACCAAAGACCAGCTTCAGAGTTTCAGCGTGGCCGGCTCCCATAGCCGGGGTCTAGGCAGGTAATCTCAATAGAAAGCCTGCTATGTACCTGAAGAATTGGGAGCACCCTATCTAAGGGCGGAGGAAGGAGTGGGATACCCCTTCTCTGAGCCTTTCTTGCCCTGAAGCTCCGGAGCTCTGTGCAGCCCAGATGGACAGCCATTGCCTTGCAGTGTTCGGCAAACTGCGGCTCGCGAGCCACATGCAGCTCTTTGGCCCCTTGAGTGTGGCTCTTCCTAAGCCTTAGGAGGCACCTAATTAAGTTAATAAAAA
>NW_006297224.1:4402922-4416771 GCF_000327345.1 Myotis davidii
GGATTAACAAGAATCTACCAATGGGTGTGCCGCCGCCGCCACCGCCGCCCGGAGGCACCTGGAGGCAAACTCTTTGATTCTACAATAGCTGATGAGGTAAGTTTAAAAAATTTGGCTCTCAAAAGAAATTTCAGTAGTTGTACTGTTGATATTTGGCTCTGTAGACTAATGAGTTTGCTGACCACTGCAAAGGAGTCATTAATGAGGGAACTGAGGGCCTTACCATAGGGAAGGGATTCCTTTCGGGGGAGAAACAGGGAAGGGGCCTTTCAAGGCCCTCAAGTCATCCCTCCTCCAGCCTCCCACTGCAAGAGCATTCTCACTCGCAGCTCTCCTGGCTTCTCTCCCCAGTTAAGGCGGGACCAGGACTTCACAACCCTCCCTTCTCCCGACACTCACCTTCCTCTGAGCCGTGTAAGGCAAAGAAGCTATAGCCGGGAGCTAGAGAGTCGCTGCTGATAGGAGCAATTCCCCAGGAAATGTTCTTATCTGAAGTACATGGTGCCGGAATCCTCAGATAAATGCCTCTCTCCCGGGCAAGGAAGGGATTCCAGATAACCATGCCTCCCGCAGCCCCCATCTCCAGCTCATCTGTTTTTGCGACTGTGTCAGTGTCGCTCTAGCGGAAGCGTTTTATCCCACTGAGACAGTGGGAGCAGCTGTTTGATCCTCAAACTCAGATAACCCTGCAGAGGGTCCGTCTCACATGCTGGGAATCCTAAGCGAAGCGGCCATCCTCCCAGTCCTTGAGAGAGAGAAGGCCTGGGTCCCCCCTAGAAAACATCATGGAGACCCGCCCAGCTGCACACTCCCCGGGCAGAGGGGCACACGCCTGGCTCCGTGTCCACTCGGAAGGGCTCACGGCCACAGCCAGGCTGCAGCTGTGCCCTGTCTGTGAGGCCGCAGGTGACTAGCGGTGGGCAGTCTGTGCCAGGACCCTCTTCAGGGACCGGCAGCACTGCGGGCGTACCTGTCTTGGTCACAGGCGGTGACTAGCTTGGAGAAAAGGAGCTGCAGAAATGAAAGAGAGGAGGTAAAAATAAAAAGCATTTCCCCAGTGCCGGCATGTTCTTCCCAGGGCAGGCCTGTCTCCTCACTGCCTGAGTAGGGTTGGGCTCCTTGTCTGCACCCCAGAGCCAGCACCTCTCTCCTCCATCAGGACACAGCCCAAACTTGCTTCTAACCTGCTTTCTCCAGCCTGATTCAGGGTACCTCCATCAATAAACTGCTCTCTGGTGTCCGCCCCCCTCCCCCCCACACACACATACCTCACACTCCTCTTCCCGTCATGGGGCTGCCTTTTCTATGATGTCCTTCTGCACCCTCATCTGATGAAAGTCCGTTCTTCAAGGCCCAGTTCCAACCTCACCACCTTCTCTGACTTTAATTCCTTCTCTGTGTTCCGTGGTGCTCTGGGCATGACTCTCATGTGGCAATAATTATTCATTCCTAAGTCTGCTGGCTTCCCCACATACATGTACGATATTTTTCATGTAAGACCCTGAGGCTTTGGCCCTGTTGGTTTGCTGGGATCCACTCAACCAAGCCCTGCCTCGGCGCTGTCGCAGCCTGGTCTTAAAGCTCTCCTCTCCTGCAGTTCGCGCTGGGTCCTACCTCGCCCTCCATCCATGGCCTGGGCCTCTCCTCCTAGATCTGTGGTTGGATATTTTTCCTCCAGGACTAAGCACACGTCTTAATTCCTGTTACTGTTTAAGCTTTAGCTGTGATTGCTTTTGGCTCCTCCAGGTAACCTGTGTTCGTTCCAATCTGCCCCCAGCATTGGCCTTCCCTTGTGTTTGAGGTCTCCTGACTGCAGAGGTCGAAGCTGGTACCACAGACAGCACTGTCAGCACAAAGGTTCTGAATAGCATCTCATCTTCCTTTGTTTGCCTGCGGGGCACCCTGGCTGGCACAGAGGTGGGACTCATGCTCACTGAATAGTGAATAAATAAAGCCTGAAACGCTCACACAATATTACTTAATGCAAAACTCTGTTAGCAGTACTTATCTCAGAGGCATGATTATAGTGTTCAGGGAAGAATCGAGAAACTAAAATTTTCATTGTATTTCCTTTTCCATTATTAGAATGTTTTTTTTTATCATGAATATGTTTTAATTAACAATAACAATAACAATAATAATAAGACATTTAGACAACCATAGCCTCAACATGGAGCCTACATTTGTATTGATTTGCTAGGGCTGCCATAACAAAGTTACCACAGACTGGGTGTCTTAAACAGAGGACATTTATTTTTCCACAATTCTGGAGGCCAGAGGTCTGAGATCAAGGCGTCAGCAGGGTTGTTTTGTTTCTGAAGTCTCTCACCTTGGCTTGCAGATGACCCTCTTTTCCCGTGTCTACAGATGCTCTTCCCTCTGTACATGACTATGTCCTAATCTCCACTTCTTATAAGGACACCAGTCATATTGTATGAAGGCTCAGCCTTCTCACCTCTTTAAAGGCCCCAGCTCCAAATACAGTCCCATTCTGAGGTACTGCTCAACTATGCAATGGTCTTCACTGATTCCTTTGTAATGATATCTGCCAGGTATGGAGTCCTTGCATGATGCTCAATAAAAGATTTTTCTTTCCGACTTCCCTTTTCTGTACATCTAAGGATCACCACTTATAACAGCATTGCTTTAGACAGGTTCTAAGGCAGTGGTTCTCAACTTTCTGGCCCTTTAAATACAGTTCCTCATGTTGTGACCCAACCATAAAATTATTTTCGTTGCTACTTCATAACTGTAATGTTGCTACTGTTATGAATCATAATGTAAATATCTAATATGTAGGATGGTCTTAGGCAACCCCTGTGAAAGGGTCGTTTGACCGCCAAAGGGGTCGCGACCCACAGGTTGAGAACCTCTGTTCTAAGGGCATCGATTATGTAACAGCTTTCTTCAGTTTTCTGGGTTTTTTTCTACAGCTATAGCCATAGGAGCTGGGCAACTTCCTTGGGTCAAGAAGCGTGATCTCTGCAGATGTTAACCTTTCTGCTTACAGTTTTTTTAAACTAAACTTTCCTCTGATTTCTGTCTACTTTGGGCTGCTTTCAGACATTTTAAAATTTGTTTCCAGTTTTGCCCAGTCTTTATATGCATCTGCTAGAGATTTGCCTGACTGCTTTTCTTCCCCTATACTAGTGAAGCAACTAATATCCAAACTTTTTGACAAATAACAACTAAACTTTTAATGAGCATATGTTCTAAGCTAGACAATGGACTGAACTGTTCATATGGATTGTCTAATTTCATTCTCAAAATGACCCTATTCTGTGGACCCTACTACTATTCTCATGTTACAAATGTGAAGACTAAAGTTCAGGTTTCAGAGTTCACCCAAGGTCACATATAATAGTTCTCAGAGCCAGGATTCAAACCCAGGCCTTGGCCTGGGCTGTGCTGTTAGCCTCCAAAGACACCTCCGAAGTAAAAATAAATAAATAAATAAAAATTCCAGAACTCACATCAAGATGTAATTTTATTAGTTTCGTTTACAAACAATAGATTCACTGAGTACTACAGATACAGTTTGCAGATAATGGATTCACAAAGTCCTTGGAATAGTCAGTCATAGACGTTGTGGAACCTGACTTTGGACTGAGCAATTATTATGCACGTTGACTTATTTCCCAATTTACAAACATCTTGGTGTGGCTCACCCTAGACTAATTGATTTTTATTAGTTTTATTCCCAGAAGAAACTGCAAAGCTCCTAATTTTACAAATGATGAGATACCACTTCCCACCCAATAAAATGGCTAAAATTAAATATATTGATGATAATACCAAATGTGGGTGAGAATGAGGAGCAGCTGAAACACTCATACATTCCTGATTCCTGGTGGACATGCAAATTGTGTGTCATAGAGCTGTTTGACTCTTTAATCCATGTTCTGTATAATGTAGATAAATATCTATTGCTCTAATTCTTCATATCAATATTTTATCAGAGTAAACTGTAGGATCATTTCAAAAATCTAATCTAAAAAGCATTAGATGAAATGGAACATACCTTTCTAACAAAAAATATTTTAGAAAATTAGTAATAGCAGAAACTTTTTTTAAAATATTTTTTTTATTGATTTAAGAGAGGAAGGGAGCAGGAGAGAGAGAAACATCAATGATGAGAGAGAATCATTGATCAGCTGTATCTTGCACACTCCCTATTGGGGATTGAGCCTGGAACCTGGGCATGTGCCCTTGACTGGAATTGAACCTGGGACCCTTCAGTCTACAGGCCGACGCTCTATCCGCTGAGCCAAACCAGCTAGGGCAACAGAAACCTGATAAAGAGTTTCTACCAAAACTCACCAATAACATCACAAATAATCATGAAAAGTGAAAAGCATTTCATTACAAATCAGGAACAAGATGAAATAACCACTATCATTGTATCTATTTATACTAGAGGTCTTATGATTACAGTGAGTTAAAAAATGCTAAATAAAAAACAAGTAAAAGGTATATAGGTTGCCAAGAAAGAAGCAAGAGCAAAACTGCTATTGTTTACATGTTATAATTATCTACATGGAAAGTCCAGGGGAATCCATAGTCAAATTGTTAGAACTAACCAATGGGTTTTGCAAGATTGCTAGGTATGAGAGCATAACAAATCAATTGCATTCCAATACACTAGCAACAAATGTAAAAAACGTAATTAAAAGAGGAATCAATCTTTCAAAAGATGTGTAAGACTACTTTGGAGATAATTATAAAATGTTGTAAAAATTAAAGCCAGTAAGCAGAGATATACTGTATATCATGTTTTTGGATGGGAATACTCAGTGGCATAAAGCTATCAAATGTCCCCAACTTAGGAGAATAAATCGATGCAATTTAGTGTTATGGAAGCATAAAGGACCAAGAAGAGCCAAGAGCATTTTAGCAAAATCAAAGTTCAAGGGCTCACTTTAGCACATACCTTACTGAAAGCCTGTAGTTATGTAGACAGGGTGGTATTGATGACAATGTAAATAGACCATTGGAACAGAATAGAGAGCTCAGCCTAGATTTTTAAATATGTGGAAATTAGATATACGAAAAGGTGATTGTAAACTTTAATTTTAAGTGCACTTTGAGTACAAAATCACCATGAGTCCCAAGGATGCTGTATAAAGGAAAACCTGTTTTCTCACAGTTCATCTGGCCAACAAACGTGTGTGTGTCCTACACACTTAACGCAAGTCTGACACTGCCTGCCTTGAGAGAGTCAGAACCTGCAGGTTAAGGGCTCAGTCCCCAACTTCAGACACCAATTGTGAGGCCTGTTTGTCATCTAGGCTTCTGTCTGACTGGGTAGGAATCTTGGTAGAACAGCTCACAGCACTCAGGAAAAAGTTTACTTATTAGATTGTCAGTTTATTACAAAGAATATAAGAGAGAAGAGTGGCATAGGGCTATAGGGTAAAGGTTGTAGAGCTAATATGCCCTCCCCAGGGACCTCCTTCCCAGTACCTCCTTCCCATGTTCACCAACCTGTAAGCTCTGCGTACTTTAGAGCAGCGATTTTCAACCTTTTCCATCTCATGGAACACATGAACTAAATACTAAAGACTAAAATGCTATGGCACACTGAAAAATATATTTGTTGCCGAGCTGACAAAATAAAACAAGTATAATTTTGATTGATTTACAAAAAATAATAATAGTACTTACCTACCCTTTTTATTCCAAACTAACTTTTTAAAAAGTCCGATGCCTATACTTGTGTATAAGTATTTCTGGTACCAAGAATTAACCAATCAGATGCAACCTTGTTATGCTACTTGACCAATAAGATGCAATTCTATTATATGGCATATATATTTTATGGTTCAAGAGAGAGCATTCATACTGGACAGCTGTGGTTGTGTTGACTGTTGTCATTTTTTTATTTGACAATTTAAAGGAAAAGAGGTCAGTGCTCCTGACTAAATAGTCAGGTATTGCATGTTTTAAAAATGGTTGCGACATACCGGTTGAAAATTGCTGCTTTAGAGATATTTGTGGAGGTTTCATTACACAGCACGATTGATTAGATTGTTGGCCATTGGTGATTGAACTCATTCTCTAGCCCTTCTCCCCTTCCCTGAGGTGAAGAAATGGGGCTGAAAGTTTCAATCTTCAAACACAGGGTTGGTTACCCTGGCAACCAGCCCCATCCTTAGGGGATTTGTGAAAGTTACCTCACTAACATAATCTCAGGTGTGGTTGAATAGGCTTCTTTTGAGTAACACCTTTATCTTTCTTATTTATCACCTGGGAAATTCCAAGGTTTCAGGAGCTCTGCCAGGAATGGGATGAAAACCAAATATATATTCCTTATAAATCACAATACACAAGCTGATTGCTTGAATGTCAATCACCTGACTCCCTAGCATCTTCCAAGGACAGCCTACACCCACTATCAAGTCTTCTCTTGCGATTTTATGTACAAGCTTAATTTATTTAGTTTAAAAATGTTGCAATTACTTTTACAAACTTATTTTTATTGTCCAGTTGAAATATGTTTCAGTCAAACTTACTTAGGTATCCTCTGTTACCTGTCTGTCAGACCTTTTCACATTAGAAGTAGTGGAAATATTTTATTCATTGAATAGCTTTCAGGAACCACCTCACTGATCTGGAGCAAGTCATACATGACAGCCTTGGTCTTTTTCTCTAGATAGCAAGGAAGTCCTATCACATATGGAAGGCAGGAAATGAGATAAACAGAGTAGAGGAGAAAAACAGGAAAAATGAGAGAACCTGGGACAAGAAGACTAATACCTTAAAACAATGAAGAGAAAGCATGTTTTCATTGTAGTTCTGTGATCAAAGGACCACCTTGCTGCTCAAGTCCTTTGCTTGAATGTGTCTTTATGGAACCAAGTTTGTATTTTACCATCGTTGTCCAAACATTGAGCTGACTCTATCAGCAGGGATCAGAGCAAGGCATCTATAGGGAATTTTCTTAGCCGAATCTTCTTTAGTTTGGTGAAAAGTGGTTTGCAACAGAATCCAAGCAGATTTATCCCCTACCCTCCAAACTAACAAAGAAGATGCAGCTTAAAAAAATATATACTTAGTATTAAGAGGCATCTAACTCACACAAAATAACTACTCCACAGGTTGGGCTAGATAATGGCTTGTATTATCTACCAGTATAATAATAAAAGCATAACATGCTAATTAGACCAGATGTCCTTCCGGACAAAGCTGGAGCTGTGAGGGAAGCCCAGGTTCTGGGTGCCTGCCAGTGGCTGGAGGGAAGCCCCGGGTCCAGGTGCCGGAGGGAAGCCAGTGCTGGCAGTTTTGGGAAGGAAGGCCTACTCTTGCACGAATTTTGTGCATTGGGCCTCTAGTTAATAACAAGAGTTAACTGTGTGCCAGAGTTCTCACCACATGCTAAGTATCCCACCTGTACTATCCCACGGAATCTTCCCCACACCACCATAAGCCCAGTCCTATTATCCCACTCCATAACTGAGGCCACCAGCGCCACGGAAATGTGCCCACCTCACAGAGTTAGAGCTCGGTGTGGATTCCAACCAGGCTTCAGATTCGATTCCATTATGCCTTAGATCTGGTTCTTGGGAAGAAACAATGGATGATCCCAGGAGCCCACCAGGCATCTTTGTGAAGACAGTCCCAGAACCCAGCGTGAGAGAAATGCAGGGGAAGTTCCTGCCTTCTCTGGATCTCAGCCATCCAACCTTGCTTCATGGGAGTCTGCTTGGTCTGTTTACATGCGGTTCTGCCTCTGTGTGGCGATGGCCATCCTCCTGACGACAGCAGCTGCTCCAAGGGAGGGAGGGGAGCCAGGGGAGCCAGGGGCGGCTGCAGAAGCTCCAACAGCTCTGATGGCAGGTGTTTCCTCTGAGGGCACAGGGCCGGTAGGGCATTGTGTGCCTCAGGATGTGGACCTCTGACTGCTTCTCTGGGAAATGGGCCCCTACTGTGCTCCCAGAACGGTAGCCCAGGAGTCAGTTGGCCCAGGTTCTGATCCCAGCGGTCATCACTTAGGGAGGTATTAACTGTGGGTGAGCCTTTTAAATTCTCAGTCTCATTTGTCTCCTTAGTAAGACGAGGATGTTGGACTGGGTAAATTTGAAAACTTCTAATAGTCTGATTCTTCCCTCATAACTTCATTATTTTCATATATCTATCTGTGGATTTTAGTAGTAATTTTTTAAGCAGTGTTCTGTAGAGGTGATTTAGAAGTTCTGCAAGAATGAAATATTTTGCAATAAGTAAGAAACCCATTGGAATATATATTGATATACTATTATTTGCAATGAGATTTTATTTGGAAAAAGAGTTCAATGCTATTCAACGTGCAACTCATGCAATAGAAATCTCTCAAAGACAAGGTGAGTGATTAAGATCTAAAGGAATTACTTTTTAAAAATATATATATTTTATTGATTTTTTATAGAGAGGAAGGGAGAGGGATAGAGAGTTAGAAACATCAATGAGAGAGAAACATTGATCAGCTGCCTCCTGCATACCCCCTACTGGGGATGTGCCCACAACCAAGGTACCTGCCCTTGACCAGAATTGAACCTGGGACCCTTTAGTCCGCAGACTGACGTTCTATCCACTGAGCCAACCCGGTCAGAGCATCTTTCGAACTGCCAAGTGAGCGGCAAGAGAACAGCTCATAAAAAATGGGGTAGGATGCATGGAAGGTCCCCACCCGAAGGAACCCCACAATCATGCCATTTGAGACACTTCTCCTGTCACCCCACTCAGTGGACACCACTTCCCACAGGTAAACGGCCTCTTATTGCAATGGTCACTGGCTGTCCAGCATGTTTGCATCCCCTGAGGGGAGTGGATCTGTCCATGCATTTCCTTGCATGTCAGTTGACGCACATCTTAAGAACATCTTATGAGAAAAGAAATAATACCACATTAAACATTACATCTGTTGTGAGATGCATCCCAATTTCAGAAAATTAAAATTCGAGAGATGAGTCATAGAAATCAGAAGTTGAGAACAGCTTTCTCTGCTGGAGTCCCTGCTGTGCTGGGAGCGAGACCAGGACCGTTTTCTGTGGCATCTTTTCTCTGCACTCAGTCATAAATCTGAGCCTGAGTCAGGGGCTCACAGCTTCTCACTGTGTTCCCTATGTTCGCGGGGGAGAGGACTTTGCTTGCTGGTAGGATGCTGCAGACCAGCTACGCCATCCAATTAAGGAAACCTTAGCCCTTGCTCACAATGGCCCTTTGTGACATTTGCATCCTGCTCCATGTGAAGAAGTTGGCCTGATATTAAGATGATGATTCTTTTTAAAAAATATATATTTTATTGACTTGTTACAGGAGGAAGGGAGAGGGATAGACCAGAAACATCAATGGGAGAGAAACATCGATTCTGCTGATTCCTGCACACTCCCCACTGGGGATGTGCTCGCAACCAAGGCACATGCCCCTGACTGGAATCGAACCCAGGACCCTTCAGTCTGCAGGCCGATGCTCTATCCACTGAGCCAAACCAGTTAGGGCCAAGATGATGATTCTTTTCTACCACGTCTTGTTAAAAGAACAGGTGCTCACAGGACTCCTTTGAACACCCAGGAGTGATATGTCCACTCCTGCCACCAGTCAAACACGCTAGAGTGGGGGCATAGTCAGGTGCTGTTCTTTTCCTTCTCCCTGTCACTCTGTTCACCGTCACAGAACAGCCTTCAGGACAAGTGGTAGATTCACACTAGCCAGGGAGGAAAAGAGGGAGAAGGGGGAGGAAGAATTTTCTTCCAATATGGGAGAACATTTTCCTCCTTACTCCTAATTCTCACATTTATTTTCTCTGCTTCAAAAGGAGTTCTGAATGGTTAGAGGATTTTATCAGTGCAAGAAGCAGAAGATGCAACTCAAAATGATTAAAACCATGGGGAAACTCAGCTCACATGATCAGAATTTCCAAGGTCGGGGAGTCCTGGAGTTGGTCACCCAGAGGCTCATTGTTGGTACCCAGTACCCAGGTTCCTTTCATCTTTCTCCTCAGCCTTCCTTAGCATTTCGTGTTCTCTCCCTCTTTATCCCAAGAAGGCTGTGGGATCAGCAGGCATCACATCTTGATAAAAGCAGGAAAAGGGACCATTTTCCCCTGTGCCTCTTTCAAAGAGCCCCAAAATGTCCTTGGAATCTCACCTTTCCAGAAGATTCTCTCTCAGCTCATTTGCCAGAATTGTGTCATGTGTGTTACTAGGAAAATAGACCCTTTGGAGGGAAATTATATCGCTGTGATGGAGTTAGATCAGGGTGTGTGTGTGCATGTGGCGGTGGGGTAGGGTGGGCGGGGGGGAGGTGGACTTATTCCATCACACAGGGAAAGGACAGACACTTGCACAACATAGAGGCATGAGGACTGTTGGTCACCAGGCCACAGTGTCTGTTACAAAGACCTAGAGCCAATGTGACTCCCTGAAATTTAGGAAACTGGCTGGTTTCTGGAAGGGTCTGTTTGAAAGTATTTTGTGATGGGAATTGTGGCCTGTCTTTGTTCTGGTCAAATCTCCTGAGATTGAAGCAATTCCTATGGAGATTTAGGGTGCTGTGGGGATGGCCAGATGTGCTGTTCTAAGGGGGTTGGTAGCGTGGCATCTCTCTGCATGTCACATGTATCCGGCACCCTTTTCTATTCTAAAATGTAGACCTGAGCATATGACTCCCCAGCTCAAAAAACCGAGTGGTATTCCAATCTGTTTCTAAAGTCATTTTTTCTCTTCATAGCTCATTTCTTTTATTCATGAAAACTCAAGAATGGATTTTACATCTTAGTTTCCTTTGTCTTTGCTGTGTCCTGAATGCCCTTCTCTATTTGCATGCCTGGTAAGCTCCTACTCATCCTTCAAGACCCAAATCAAATGTTAAAACTCACTCCCATCCTCTAATTTCTCCTTCATTTTCTTTTCTATCATTGCTACCATTGCTCTGAAATCATCCCATTGCTGTTTCAGCCACCTGACAAGCGACTCTTCCTCTTCTTGCCTCCCTCCAATTCGTTTCCCACACTACAATGTATCTCTAAAGCACTACCCACCTCACTCTCTTGCTAATACCCTTCACTGGCTACCCGTAGTGCCTAGGACGAAGCTCTGTAACATCGCTCATAAACACCGCGGTGATGAGGCTGTCTCTTCCCGCACAGTAGGCGCCCTGCCAGGCGGAGCCATCTGCAGTGCAGGAGCATCGTGTGCTCCTCCTCCCCTCCCAGATTTGTGCAAATCCTGTTGCCTCTGCAGGGAATGCTCTCCCTCACCACCCCTTCAGCTGTCAGGTCTCAATTACCTGATTTGACTCCTCTAAGTCTTGGTGGGTGTTTTCTTCTACACGTTTAGAGCCTCTTAAGTTTTTTTTTTTCTAAAAGCACTTAAAACCTGTGAGGTTTCATAGATTCTCTGAAGTTACTTGGGGACAAGAGCTGCTTTTCCTACAAGGCTGTATGTCTAGCACACAGAAAGGACTCAAATGTTTGTAAAAGAGGATGCCTGAGTTGATTCTTACAGGACGTGTTTGAGCAGTGTAGGCCTTAAAGATACTCATTTTCTCAATTCTTGGCCATCTTGGTTAAGGCATTAACTGTCAGCACACGTGGCCCATTTACTTAGTGTCTGAGTCACACAAATCCACAAACATAAACATTTTCAAAAGGTGATCACAACTTAAAAAATGAAACTAAAGCATTACATGTTACTGTTACTACTCATAGTCTCATATTAGTAAGAAGGATGAAATTTACTTGCTGTCTTTCACTAAGGGATCTACAAATACTTTGAGTCTTTGGCCAGAATTCACATCCAGTTTATGTCTCTCTTTGTTTTATTATGTTGGAACATTCTAAGTCATCATGAAGGTTAGGAGATAGTACGTGTTCGGTGGGTGTTTATGGGGAAATTATGGCGGGACTTCCCACTAAGAGTGCTTTCTTCACTCCATGCACAATAAGCTGGGAACTCAAGGTCAAATGTTTCACCTTGGGAGAGTGATGGATGCATTATTAAACTCGATCTGGGCAAGTTCAACTGTAGCAAGCATTTCTTCATGTGTTTTTTAGCATGCTCTTAAATTTAAAAAATATGTTCATTGTGTAGAATTGGTTTATTTCTCCAGTAAGTGAAGGAAATCATCTAGAATTGGAAAAAGTGAAATGTTCAGCAATCAAACCATTTATGTCATAATTCTCTCTTTTAAAGAAATCTTCATAGCTTATCTTTAACACTAAAAATTCCATTTTGGCCCTGAAGTGATAGTTTTATGCTAGCTATTTATATGTTGACTAGAGGCCTAGTCCACGAAATTCGTGCACTGGTAGGGTCCCTAGTGGCTGCTGGCTACTAGCTGGGGCCTCCCTCCCTTTCCCCGGCTGGCCGTGCCCCCCTGGTTGAGGGGACAATTTGCATACTATGCTTTTATTATTTAGGATAATATATATATATATATATATATATCTCACAAATCACTTGAAATCACAGAAATAGTCTTTATTAGGGCAACCATACATTCCTAATTTATGCCTGTATTTCAATAAAATTGTTACAAGTGCCTACTTTCACTCTCAGAAGTGTCCTTGATCAGACAATAAATTAGATGATCTCCCTAGTCCTTTCCTGGCTTTAATCGTGTTATGCAATGTAGAAATGTTTCCATCTATGGTCTCATGTGAGTACTTTTGAATAAGATTAAGTTTCTATATATGGTCTCATGTGAGTATTTTTTCCTATGACAGTGTAGACAGTGGAATTTTTAGTCACTGCCAACTTCCTCCCCCATACAGCATGCTAAACAGTTCTATTGTTAGTGGATATAATTTGATCATATTTCTACTTGCCATTATTTTTTTCAACCCCAAGTCAATAGCAGGGAGCCACAGCATTGAATGCCAATGAATGAATGTAGCAACGTGGGGTAGGTGTTGAGGAACAAATTCTTTTACTGTCATAAAAAACCCCTTCCCTGGTGTCCCCATCTGTCAACACTGACCCAAATGCACTTTCCCCAGTCCATATCACTTCTCACAAAGGAATTTTCAGTCAATGAAGACTCCCTTCTCTGTAGTAGCATGGGGTTTCAGTAATACGTGAAACAACACCATCAAGCAGTTCACCCTCATAGATGGACACCATACATGCCGTATATGGGTTCATACTCAGAAAGTCAGTAGGTCCACCCTACTGAGCAGAGTAACGCATGCACCACGAGTATGTGACAGTGCTTCCTCATCATACGTCATTGTCATTATGCGACATCTGATGGCTCCCCTTGGTAAGGGAATTATGACTACTGGCACATTCTGTTTCCTCTCCGGTGCTGTATTTTTATATTTACAAAGGTTTTATAAACTTCTTAGCAATAGTATGGACTGTGTCTAATTTTGTAATGAAAAGTAAAATGATGAATGATGTCTTAGTAATATTGAGCTCTGCTTTAATTTTCTTAATTAAGTCTTTATTGTTCAGATTATTACAGTTGTTCCTCTTTTTTTCTGCCATAGCTCTCCTCCACCCAGTTCCCACCCCACCCTCTGCCCTTACCCCTCCCACCGTTCTCATCCATAGGTGTACGATTTTTGTCCAGTCTCTTCCTGCACCCCACACCCTTATTCCCCCAAGAATTGTCAGTCCACTCCCTTTCCACCCTTATTCCCAAGAATTGTCAGTCCACTCCCTTTCCATGCCCCTGGTTCTATTATATTCACCAGTTTACTCTGTTCATCAGATTTTTTATTCATTTGATTTTTAGATTCACTTGTTGATAGATATGTATTTGCTGTTCATAATATTTTTCTTTACCTTTTTCTTCTTCCTCTTCTTAAAGAATACCTTGCAGCATTTCAAATCTTTGACTTGATTCTTGGGATCCTCTTGTCTGCTGT
>NW_006297224.1:4417935-4429043 GCF_000327345.1 Myotis davidii
CTGTGAGGGAAAGCCGCCCTCAAGTTCCGAGTTCTGCCTGCTTCCAAACAGTCCAGTTTCTCCCCGTATGAGTCCTGGGTCCCCAGAGACTTCCCGGAACTGGATTGCAGAGCAGTCGGGAGCTTGTGATTCCCTCCCGATTCAAAAAGACAGCCGTGTCCTCAGGTGCCAGCCCCTTTCCACGCGCGCTTGAGCCTCCGTACCTCTGCACTTTACTTCTGCAGCTCCTCTGAGTCTCAGTGTGCTCTTCTCTTTCCTTCTAGTTGTAGAATTTCCACTCAGCCATCCTTCCTGTAGTTCTGGATGATGTCCGTTTTGTCTTTTAGTTGTATTTTTAAAGTTGTAGTCAGAGGCAGCAGTTTCTGGTGTTTACCTATGCTGCCATCTTGGTTTCTCTCTTGAGCTCTGCTTTAGTAACAACACACATTAGTTCCCTCCTGAGCTGCATTATTTAGGGCTGGTGGTGAAAAAAATTCATTAGGCCCTGGCTGGTTTGCTCAGTGGTTAGAGTGTCGGCCTGCAGACCTAAGAGTCTTGGGTTCAATTCCTGGTCAAGGGCATGTCGTGCTTGGGTTGTAAGTTCACCCACCTCAGTAGAAGCGTGTGCAGAAGGCAACCAATTAATGTGTCTCTCACATCCTTGTTTCTCTCTCTCTCTCTCTCTCTTTCTCTCTCTCTCTTTTTCTTTCCTCCTTATTCTCTCCCTTCTACTCTCTCTAGAACTCAATAGGAAAAATATCCTTGAGTGAGGATTTTAAATAAATAAATACATAAAAATTAAAAATATAGAAACTTCATTAGTTTACTGTAGTGGTCGCTCTTCTTTGTTTGAAAACAATGGGAAAGTTCTGCTGGCTTCATACCACTAGTTGACAAAATTTCAAAACAATATATCTAGGAATAGGGTAAAGGGATTATTAGTCTAATAAAATTCAATTTAGTAATTTCATCATGGTATACTTTTGCATTTTTTTTAGGCTGTATATAAGAAATTTGACTTGCATTTCTCTGATGACTAATGATGTTGAGTGTCTTTTCATGTGTTTCTTGGCCATTTATATATCTTCACTGGAAAAATTCCATTCATGTTAGTAGGATATAATTTTCAAAATTTATATTTGTTGTCAATGGCCATGGGTGAAAAGATATCTGGAAAACATTTGAAAAATAAAATTCTGAGTGCATTAAAACAAAAGTAGATTAGTGGTTGTCTAGAGCTACGCTGGAAGTGGGAAGTAAGGAGAAATGGGGAGTGACTGCTAAGGAGTATAACACTTATTGTGGGGGTGATACGAATGGTCTAACATTAGATTGCAATGATAGTACCATTCTGTGAATATACTAAAAAAAAAAAAATCACTGAATTGTAAACTTTAAATGGGTGAGTCTTATACACTGAGTGGCCAGATTATTATGACCAGCCAGATTATTATGACCACCCCATCAGTACAATGAAGTGAATTAGTTATGCAAATAATAATAATAATAATAATAATAAAGCCTTGAGAGTATTTGCTTAAGAAGTTTTCAATATTCAGTATTTTTGGAAGTGTCAATGAAGTACTGATGGGGTGGTCATAATAATCTGGCCGGTCATAATAACCTGGCCACTCAGTGCATATCTCAATAAAGCTGTCTTAAAGTTATCATAGGCAAAGAGAGGAAATGTAGGACAATATTTGTTTTTGCCTCAAGGTAAGAAAGGATATCTTAAATATGCTTCCAATAGGACAAACTGTAAAGGAAATGATCAATAAAATTAACTACCTTGATAAATCTAACTGCCTTAAATTAAGAACTTTATCAAAAGATATCATAGAGTAAGTGAAGACATGAGCCCAATTTCGGGGAAGATATTTACAACATATGTTTCATATACTACGTCTGTGGCAGATTAAAACAGCTAACCACTTTTGAAAGGAATTTGGTATTTATCTAAATCGTATGGTGCATTTCTCACTATCCTTCCTGGGCTTGGAATTGACTTTGCTTGTCCAGTCTGGTCACTGCCATACAGCACCACAACTATGCAGATGTGTGGCAAGATGGTGCGCGCGGTGTAGTAAGAAGTAGTACCTGGAACCCAGATGTTAGGTCTAGATGGCTTGGCTTGATAAACATATAACATGTTGACCCCACCTTTGGTATATGTCCTTAGTATATGTACATCCTTCATATATGTCCAAGAAACTTTTGAACATGTGCACCAGGAGACGAGAACATTCATAGCAGCATTGTTTCTAAAAGTAAAAGGCTGCAAGTCACCAAAATGTTTAATGAATGAAGGAAAGAAAAAATACATTTTTATCTATTCACAATGGAATACTCTACAGTAGTGAAGACGATTGAACGATAGCTACACATTTCAATGTGGGTTTATTTGATAAATACGTTGATGAATAAAAGCATGCTGCAGAAAATAACTATAGCACAATTATCTATATGTAAAGGTAAAAACTTGCGAACTTCAAGTATTAATTATAGATACATATAAATACAGGTAACAAGGGGACAGATGAGGCCAATTTCAAGAGAGCAGGAGAACAGTTACCGTTGGGAGGAGGGCAGGCAGTCGGACCATGAAGGGGCACCCAGGGTGCCCCAATGGCCTTGGTTTCATTTTATTTCTTAAGTTGGGTATCACAGGCATGCATTCCTTCATTATTTTACCATTTATAATATGTCACATATATAGTCTCATGAATACTTTATTACAAAAATTTTAAATAAGTTGCTGAAAACATATGACATTTATATAAAACAAAAACTATATATCTCCCCAAGCTATGCATTTCTATAAGCATATGTAAATGTACTTTAAAAATATTAACTTTTTAGTTAGTTTAGTAGCTTTAAAAATTATTACCTTTAAATTCAGTAGCTTAAAAAATTCAGTAGCTTTAAAAATTATTAATGTAGCAAGCAGGCAACCTCGTTAAATCTTAGAGATGGGTGACAATACCTGGTGAGCACACGCTCTGTGTAATCCCTGAGCTATGTCCAGTGCATTCTGGCACTAAAATGTCTTAATGTTAGACCATGTGGCATCTCTGTCTTTTTTCTCTTCCTCGTCAAAGACTTTCAGAATTGCCACCACTTGGCTTAACTCTATAGAGTTTTGTTTTGATTTTGCTTTAAGAGTTTCTTATACTTAACCTTACCCCAAACGCTCTCTTATTAGTCTAGCTTGGTGTGGCCCAGAGAACAAGAGGGTCAATGGAGAGACACCTGCTGCACTTGGTTGTAATAAACATGTTGTTACATACTGACAGGGGCTTTGTAAGCAGTCACACTCATCAAGATATTCTGCTTCAGTGGTAGTACAGGTAACAAAACCAAAAAGTAATTTCATTTTTACAGCCTGGGTGTGAGCATTCCTGATATGTCAAGTCTGATTAGAAACAGAAAAAACCTTCTGAAGATAACCTATTGTGTTCCTAAGTGGCTTCTTGCTTGTCTGTATGTTATTACCCTGTCAGGAAAAAGCACCCATATGTGCATCAGGGAAAAAGGACAGAGAAGTTTCCAGAGGAATAAAACCCCTCAAACATACAGATTCACATGGTTTTATTAAAACAAATGTATTATATATACATGTGTGTGTAAAATAATAACTTTCTTATCTACAATTTGATGATAGGTTAGTCTGGGTTGAAGTTTTTCAATTATGTTTGGAAATAGTGAGACTAGAATTATAACCAATTAGGAGATGATCCTATGTCTACATATATGCATATATGATTATATATGTAATCTATAATAATAAAAGAGTAATATACTAATTAGACCAGACGCACTTCTGGATGTCATTCCGGACCTCCTTCCAGATGAAGCCGGGGCTGGAGGGAAGCCAGCCCAGGTCCTGGGTGCCAGAGAAAAGCCAGTGCCGGCAGCTGGGGGAAGGAAGGCCTACTCTTGCATGAATTTCATGCATTGGACCTCTAGTGTATCCTATCTAATAAAGAGGGAATATGCTAATTGACTGCCCTGCCCTCAAAGATGGCGGCGCCAACAGCCACAAGATGGCAGTGCCAGTCCCCTCAGCCCCACTGGCATGCCTGCCTCCAGAGTCCCCCATCCCTTCAACCTCCAGCGGCCCAGGGCTGGCCTGAGGCTCAGGCAAGCCTTGGATGGCGGCTGCCCAGCTGCCCAGAGCCACCTGAGGCTCAGGTAACCAGGGCCGGCCGAGGCTTGCGCTGCCGGCAGTGGCAGCAGCAGAGGTGTGATGGGGCGTTGCCTTCCCCTGATTGCCGGGTCGCCTCCCACCCCTGAGGGCTCCCGGACTGTGAGAGGGGGCAGGCTGGGCTAAGGGACGCCCCCTCCAGTGCATGAATTTTCATGCACAGGGCCTCTAGTATAATAATATGTATATATAACTTTAATGTGTACATTGAAATATTGAAAATTTAATTTACCTGATAATAAAAAATCTAGCATTTATTGAGCAACTACTGACAGGAACTTCATTTAGTGCTTATATATACTAATTTAATCCTCAGAGAAATCTTGAGACAGGCTTTATTATTGTCTTCAACATCACACATCTAAAATTTAACATACTCAAAACGTATCTCCCGCTTCCCCTACCACAAACCTTCCTCATAGTCTTACCCTTCTTAGTTCATGGGAATTTCATCCTCCCTGTGGCTCATACCCAAATCCTGGAAGGCATCCTTAGCTCTCCCACCTCTTCCCGAAGGACCAACACACATGGTTGTGCAGGTTGGGCACTGCGCAAGGTAACAAGTTGCCATTTACATGGGAGGCATCATAGATTTGTGCACTAAGTGTCATAATTTCACAGCAGCTCTCAATTCTAATAAAATAGGTACATTATGAAAATTTTCTGAGAGATGGAAGGAAACTGTGGTGATTACAGGCCACGAGGGTTCTTTTCACCACTTACGTGGAATTATTACTATGGCCTTCCTGCTTCCACCCTTGTCCGCATCCAGCCGTTCTCAGCACTGTCGTCAGCATGACTCTGTAAGTCAGGCCTGGGCTTAAAGCCTCCAGTGGACTTTCACTCAGAACCCTTGCAGCGGGTCTACGGCTCTGTCCCTGGCACTGCTCTGACGTGGTGCAGCTACGCCCCGCTCTCCCCTACTCTGCCACGCCTGCCTCCTTACTGCACCCCCCTCCCACTGTGGCTCCTCACGCGGTCTTTTCTCTCTGCTCACTCCCTTCCCGCCTTCAGGTCTTCACCATGCTGGCCATCCTATTTCAAAATTGCATCCTGTCCCACTCCCTAATCTCATCCTGGCTTTACTTTCAGTCACAACATTTATCATTTGTGATACATTTTATTTATTTTGATACATTTTATTTTGGTAAGTGTAAAAGAAACCCCATGTAGGCAGAAATCTTTATTTTCTTCAATGTGGATCCCAGGCACCTAGAACAATTCTTGGCACAGAGAAAGCAATCATGAAACAGTGTGAAAGGAATACATCTTCAATGTACAGATCAGGAAAGGAAGACTCAGAAATGGTTATTTCAAAGACCAACAGCCAATAAGTGGTAGAAGCAGGATCTAAACCCAGGCAGTTGGACTCTAAACCTTGTGCTCTCGAACCTCTATGCACTACTGCTATGTATCCAACAATGTGATTAAACAATATCTGTTTTTATTGATTTCAGAGAGAAGGAGAGGGAGAGAAACATCAATGATGAGAATTATAGGTTGGCTGCCTCCTACATGTTCCCTATTGGGGATCAAGCACTCAACCCAGGCACGTGGTCTGACCAGGAATCAGATTGTAATGTCCTGGTTCATAGGTTAATGCTCAACCACTGAGCCACACCAGCTGGGCCAACAATGTGAATCTTTAATGATATTGATGGTGGTAAAGGAGATATTTATGACAATGATAATGACAGCTAATATTCTTTTCTTTTAATTTAACATCATAATATAAGTGACAAACTTCTCTTCTGGTAACTTTTTTTTTTAATTTTTAATTTTTAATTTTTAATTTTTAATTTTTATCTATTCCCCTTTTGTTGAATTTATTGGTGTGACACTGGTTAACAAAATTATACAGTTTCAGGTGCATAATTTGACAACACATCATCTGTACATTGTGTGCTCACCACCCCAAGTCGTCTCCAGTTAGCACCATTTATCCCCCCTATACTCTCTCCATCTCTCCCCACCACTCTCCCCCTGTCAATCACCACACTGTTGTCTGTGTACATGACAGTTTTCTTTTTTTCTCCTTTTTTCCTCAATCCCTCCACCCCACCGACCCAGCTCTCCCAACTCCAACCCACTCCCACAGCTGTAATCCTGCTCTCTGTCTATGGGTCAGAGACAGAGAGCTTGTTAGTTCATTTTGCTCATTAGATTCCACATATGAGTGATACCATATGGTTCTTATTTTTCTTCGACAGGCTTATTCACTTAGCATAATGCCCTGCAGGTCCATCCATGCTGTCCCCAAAGGCAAGATTTCCTTCTTTTTTATGGCCAAGTAGTATTCCATTGTGAAACTGTACCACAGCTTTCTTATCCACTCATCTACTGATGGGCACTTGGGCTGCTTCCAAATCTTGTCTACAATAGCTAATAGCTAAATTCTGAATGCCTACTTGTGCCATGTACTGTGCTTTACAAGTATCATCTCATGTATTATCTAATTCAGTATCCAGGAAATACCTAATCTAAATCAGATTGGAGTCCCTAAAGTTTTGGCAAATTATCATGCCATTCAAGTATAACAGAATGTGAACAAAACTTTATTCCCAAACCCTACAGAGCTGCATAAACTTCCCTTCTACGTGGGGAAGGCAGGTAACTAGCAATTTCAAATTTCACATGAAGAAATTGCAAATTGTGTAGCTATAAGAGAGACCCAGATGTAACAATCCTATTATGGTTGGCTTCTTTTGCTCCATTTATTTTTCATTTATTCACTCATACATTCATTTATTTATTTACACATTCAACAAACATTCACTGAATGATTGCCATGCAATGCACTATGCCAAGTTCAAAGGCTACCACATGGAGATGCATCCTCTGCCCTTGAGGCACTCACAGCCTAGCAAGAGAGATCCTGTGAGAGCAAGCAATTCCGCCGAAGGAGGAAGCGAGATTAGAGGACTGTGGCAGATGCTGTGGGAGCCCAGAGCAGGAAACGCCTGAGCCTGTCTTGGGAGACACGGGAGAACCTCAGGGGAAATGAGCCAGGATAAGGAGTTTATCTGGCAGGATGGGGAGAAGGAAGAGAAGCAGAGGAAGGGATTTGTGCCGGCACGGAGGCAGGACTCGCGTGGCTCAGGGAACCACATGTGGCTTGGTGTAACCGGGGAAGGGTGGGAGAAAGGAATGCAGGAGCCCAAGTGACTTTGAATAAGATTGTGATTACATCAGATTTTCATCTTACAAGAATCTCTCAGGGGCTGGATGGAAACTAAATTAAGGGAACAGGCTGGATGGAAAGAGGCAGCAATCTGGCACTTTGACGCTGGTGTCTTGACTCAGGGATATTTTTAGGTGGCTTAAAAGTAATTACATTTTCAGCTCAAAAATTACCAGGTGATGTGCAAAACAGCCATCTCACCTCATTGCAGAACCTCACCCCATGCCAACGCCGGAACCTGCAGGGTCAGAAAGAGGGTGAGAATGAAACAACATCTGGCAGATAAGTCACATCTGACCAGGAATCATGTGCTCACTGTAGGTTGAAGAGCTTAAATATGCAATAAGCACACTGCCCCTGCTCCTTTTCAGAGAGCGCCCTTGTATTTTGCGAGAGCTGCTCCTCAGATTCTCTGGTTCTTCCCTTGCAGTTATAATTGCAACAATTATTTACTTTCAGTTAATAATACTTACGAAGTGTGTTATCTAATAGGTGTTTTAGTTTCCTTAGAGAAATCTCAAAAATGGAAACCTCTGTGTTTATGGGCTTCCATATAATGCTCAATTTCTTTGGGGGATTCATTTATACACTGGAAGGGAAGCTGGAGAGAGAGAGCATATTAATTATGAGACTTTTATTTGTATGTTAAAAATAAAAAAGGTCATTGTTTTGTTGAACTGGGGAGTGTGGAATGCAGCTCACTTGAGGCTGGGTCTAGGGGCTCAGTGATATCACTTTGCCTCTCTTGCTTTGGGACAGGCTTTCCCCACATGGCAGGCTAAGTAGTCACTGGCACCCCAACACTCATCTTTGACCAGCTGAGCAAACCCAGAAAAAATAATTTTTTAGATAGCTTCTGTAAAATGGTCCCAGGAAGGACTCTGATTGGCCAGTGGGTTATATGCTTATCTCTAACCTCTGACCCAAGATATGGGGTATTCTAATTGGCCAGGCTGGAGGCATGTGTCCATCTGTGAAGGGGGGGGCGGCTGGGGGAGTAGCAGTGTGGGGGTTCAGCCCTACTGGAATCCCAAGCGAAGGGGTTTTTTAACCAGAAAAATAGGAGAAATTATATGAGCTATCCACTCTAGATATAGTATCCATATAATTTATTGCCCAAGCTCAGTGGTTGGCAAACTCATTAGTCAACAGAGCCAAATATCAACAGTACAACGATTGAAATTTCTTTTGAGAGCCAAATTTTTTAAACTTAAACTATATAGGTAGGTACATTGTTATTAACTTAATTAGGGTACTCCTAAGCTGGCCTTTGCTAAAAACGTCCTCAATCTGAGGGGTCGACCTCAGCGAACGTACCCCCACTTCTTCTAAAGCCACTTCTTCAAAATAGACTCTCCCAGGCCGAAAACCGACTTCTGCGCATGGGCCACGAAGTTTCAATCGCACTGTATGTGCACGCCCGCACACGGTATTTTGTGGAAGAGCCACACTCAAGGGGCAAAGAGCCGCATGTGGCTTATGAGCCGCGATTTGCCGACCACTGCCCAAGCTGGATAAATAATGATTATTCTAGGATAACAGGCATGACCTGGAACTGCTTCGGGCCACTTGGGAAATATGGTCACTCTATCTGTGGGGGAGAGGCTATTTGGGCCATTATATGATCCCTTATTTTTTACTCCAAACTGCATAGTAAATCCTCAATTAAATTTCTAACAGTTCTTTCATTGCTCTTATAGTATATACACATTATATTCAATAACATTAGACTCATCTCAGTTTGATGGCTTTAGTACTCTTTTAACATTGATTTATCAGAATTTAAAACCTTTCCCCCCTGATTTAAAGTCATCTTTTAAAAGAGCTCATGAAAAGAAATATTAAATCATGCAGATATGACTGAAGTATAAAGTCCCTATGATTGGGAATTAGGAAATACGGTGTCAGGATTACCTTTTGATAATGCAAAAACAGTGAATTTTCACCAGGTGGTTTTGACTCAGATGCTCCAAGGCCAATTTAGGCGAAGTTATCCCCGGACTCCATGAGTGCAATAACTGGTCAGGTCCTCAACTGAGGTCGTGGGCACTGCATTGGAAAGGGGGACTGAGCCCTGGCCGGTGTGGCTCAGTTGATTGAGTGTCGTCCCACGCACCATAAGGTTGCCCGTTCGGCTCCTGGTCAGGGCACATGCCCAAGTTATCAGTTTGGTCCCCGGTCCCGGTAAATGCCAGAGGCAATTGATCGATGTTTCTGACATCAATGTTTTTCTCTCTCTCCCTCTCCCTTCCTCTCTCTAAAATCAGTAGAAATATATGTTAAAAAAGAAAGAAAAAGCGGGGGCTGCATTGAGAGATTTGTTTAAGAGAGGGGAGCCAGGACTTGGTGATTCAACCTGAAAGTGCAAGGGAGGGATTCAGTCCAGGTTTCTGGATCAGGTGGAAAGGGAGCCCACCACCGGACTGGGAAGGGTGGAAGAAGAGCACTGGTAGATGTGAAAGGAAAATGGCCCCACCTCTTCTGGGTCTGATTTAATGTACAACCTCATTCTGGGAAGAAATGAATGCATTCCCTGACAAAATGAGTAATCAATTTTCTGATAAACTTAACGGGAATTAACACTTATTCTGGGAACGAGTCAACACCCTCCAGCTAACTGACTTGTGACCAATAACCAAACCTCCTTCCCTCCTTTCCCCGTTTAACAATGGTGATTGGGCATTCTCTTTACCACAACGCTCTGCCAAGACTTTGGTTTGAAATGACCACACAGGCCTTTTCTTTTGCAGCAAATTTGTGAAGAAACTTGGACATGTGCTTGTAACGTGGGTGTTGTAGAGGAGGCGAGCTGAGCGTCTGTTTAATTTATAGAGACTTTAGGTTCTAGTTCTAGGGAGGCTTCTGTAAGATAAAAACAATAATTTAAGCTGAAACCGGTTTGGCTCAGTGGATAGAGCATCGGCCTGTGGACTGGAAGGTCCCAGGTTCGATTTTGGGCAAGGGCATGAACCTGGGTTGTGGGCACATCCCCAGTAGGGGGTGTGTCATAAGTGTTTCCCTCCACGTCCTGCTTGGTTCAGGGTTCGGGTCTGGAAGAGGAGCCGCACAACAAATGAAAAAGAAAAGACACGAGATAATTTGGGAATATTGGGGGACCAGGCGAGCAAGTCCAACTCAAGAGGAAGGACTTCCACTGTGCTCAGGCCTCACCAAGCTTTTATAGTGAGAGGTAAACAAGGTAGTGGTTACCATAGTTACACAGTTCTTGTGAGTTTCACTTGTTTACACTGTTCTTGTAAGTTTCACTTGTTTACACCATGGTTATACTTCCTGCACTTCCTCAGCCCCTTAGCTTCTCAGATAAGATCTAGGGAGTGTTATAAGGTCAAGCCTAATTATGCTAAGAGGACTGTGCCCTCTAAGCTAGGACTTGTTTGTGACTTTGCCAGCAGGTCAGTCTGAGGCTTAACACTAGATCAGTTTCCCACATCTCACCCTTTTTTTTATTATTAAGCTACTATAACTTACACATCAAGAACAAAACTCTGGCTATTAAAACAATAACAATGCCAATCCGTAACCCAAAACATTTTAAAACTTAAGCATAACATTTCAAGGACAAAAAATGTTTTAAGTCCCAATTTCAATGTCCAACAGTTCTGAGTCCAAGTTTCAATATCCGACAGTTCCTTATGTGTACATGTCAGCAATGATATTTCAGTTCTGGATGGTGGAAAAATGGTGGCAATGCAGGTCTGACCCTCTCTGGTTTGGTGCTTGGCA
>NW_006297224.1:4429308-4430048 GCF_000327345.1 Myotis davidii
TAAGAGGTTTTGTGCTTGATTTAATCTCGTGTTGTTTTATAAATCTGAAGAAAACCAAGCCGAAACCGGTTTGGCTCAGTGGATAGAGCGTCGGCCTGCGGACTGAGAGGTCCCAGGTTCGATTCCCCGGTCAAGGATGTACCTGGGCTGCGGGCACATCCCCAGTAGGAGATGTGCAGGAGGCAGCTGATCGATGTTTCTCTCTCATCGATGTTTCTAACTCTCTATCTCTCTCCCTTCCTATCTGTGAAAAAATCAATAAAATATATTTAAAACAACAACAACAACAACAACAAAAACAATAATTTAAAAATAATTATTAAAGCAACACATGTTCACAGAAAGCTTGGAAAACCCATAAAAATAGAAAGCATGGAAATCTTTTTTTATAGATATATTTTTTATTGATTAAGATATTATATATGTGTCCTTATCCCCACGTTACCCCCTACCCCTCCCTCCCATGCCCTCACCCCCCTGTTGTCCGTGTGCATTGGTTAGGCCTATATGCTTGCATAAAAGACCTTTGGTTGCTCTTTCCCCCTTACCCCCACCCTCCCCTACCCTCCCTCCTAAGCCCGACAGTCCAATCAATACCTCTCCGTCCTGGATCAGTCCTTGTTCATCAGTTTATGTTGTTCCTTATAATTCCACAAATGAGTGGGATCATGTGGTATTTATCTGCTCTCCAGTTCCATTCATGCTGTGGCAAATGGTGAGAGTTCCTTTTCTTTTTCCTC